>NC_086448.1:367145169-367356169 GCF_028390025.1 Pseudophryne corroboree
AATTATGACATCACAATCCATGCAATGCAACAATTAATGCATAATTATGCAATCACAATCCATGCAATGCAACATATAATGAAAAATATGACATCACAATCCATGCAATGCAACATTTAATGCAAAATTATGACATCACAATCCATGCAATGCAACATTTAATGCAAAATTATTACATCAATAGCCATGCAATGCAACATTTAATGCAACATTATGACATCACAATACATGTAATGCAAAATTATGCAATCACAATCCATGCAATGCAACATTTAATGCAAAATTATGCAAACACAATCCATGCAATTCAACATTTAATGCAAAATTATGACATCACAATCCATGCAATGCAACATTTAATGCAAAATTATGACATCACAATAAATGCAATGCAAAATTCAATGCAACATTATGCAATCACAATCCATGCAATGCAACATTTAAGGCAAGATTATGACATCACAATACATGCAATGCAACAGTTAATGCAAAATTATGACATCACAATCCATGCAATGTAAAATTATGACATCACAATAAATGCAATGCAAAAATCTATGCAACATTATGCAATCACAATCCATGCAATGCAACATTTAATGCAAAATTATGGAATCACAATCCATGCAATGCAACAGTTAATGCAACATTATGACATCACAATCCATGCAATGCAAAATTCAATGCAAAATTATGACATCACAATCCATGCAATGCAACATTTAATGCAGAATTATGACATCACAACCCATGCATGCAACATTTAATGCAAAATTATACAAACAAAATTTATGCAATTCAACATTTAATCCAAAATTATGACATCACAATCCATGCAATGCAACATTTAATGCAACATTATGACATCACAATACATGTAATGCAACATGTAATGCAAAATTATGCAATCACAATCCATGCAATGCAACATTTAATGCAAAATTCTGCAAACACAATCCATGCAATTCAATATTTAATGCAAAATTATGACATCACAATCCATGCAATGCAACAATTAATGCATAATTATGCAATCACAATCCATGCAATGCAACATATAATGAAAAAATATGACATCACAATCCATGCAATGCAACATTTAATGCAAAATTATGACATCACAATCCATGCAATGCATAATTTAATGCAACATTATTACATCACAATCCATGCAATGCAACGTTTAATGCAACATTATGACATCACAATACATGTAATGCAACATGTAATGCAAAATTATGCAATCACAAATCATGCAATGCAACATTTAATGCAAAATTATGCAAACACAATCCATGCAATGCAACATTTTATGCAAAATTATGACATCACAATACATGCAATGCAACAGTTAATGCAAAATTATGACATCACAATCCATGCAATGTAAAATTATGACATCACCATAAATGCAATGCAAAAATCAATGCAACATTATGCAATCACAATCCATGCAATGCAACATTTAATGCAAAATAATGCAAACACAATCCATGCAATTCAACATTTAATGCAAAATTATGACATCACAATCCATGCAATGCAACATTTAATGCAAAATTATGACATCACAATACATGTAATGCAACATGTAATGCAAAATTATGACATCACAATCCATGCAATGCAACATTTAATGCAAAATTATGACAACACAATCCATGCAATGCAACATTATGACATCACAATACATGTAATGCAACATGTAATGCAAAATTATCCAATAACAATCCATGCAATACAACATTTAATGCAAAATTATGCAAACACAATCCATGCAATTCAACATTTAATGCAAAATTATGACATCACAATCCATGCAATGCAACATTTAATGCAAAATTATGACATCACAATACATGTAATGCAAAATTATGACATCACAATCCATGCAATGCAACATTTAATGCAAAATTATGACATCATAATCCAGGCAATGCAATATTTAATGCTAAATTATGCAATCACAATCCATGGAATGCAACAATAAATGCAAAATTATGCAATCACAATACATGCAATGCAACATTTAATGCAAAAAAAGACATTACAATCCATGCAAAGCAACATTTAATGCAAAATTATGACATCACAATCCATGCAATGCAAAATGCAATCACAATCCATGCAATGCTACATTTAATACAAAATTATGACATCACAGTCCATGCAATGCAAAATTATGACATCACAATAAATGTAATGCAAAAATCAATGCAAAATTATGACATCACAATCCATGCAATGCAACATTTAATGCAAAATAATGCAATCACAATCCATTCAATGCAACATATAATGCAAAAATATGACATCACAATCCATGCAATGCAACATTTAATGTAAAATTATGCAATCACAATCCATGCAATGCAACATTTAATGCAAAATTATTAAATCACAATCCATTCAATGCAACATTTAATGCAAAATTATGACATCACAATCCATAAAATGTAAAATTATGACATCACAATAAATGCAATGCAAAATTCAATGCAACATTATGCAATCACAATCCATACAATGCAACATTTAATGCAAAATTATGCAATCACAATCCATGCAATGCAACAGTTAATGCAACATTATGACATCACAATCCATTCATTGCAAAATTCAATGCAAAATTATGACATCACAATCCATGCAATGCAACATTTCATGCAAAATTATGACATCACAACCCATGCATGCAACATTTAATGCAAAATTATGCAAACAAAATCCATGCAATTCAACATTTAATCCAAAATTATGACATCACAATCCATGCAATGCAACATTTAATGCAACATTATGACATCACAATACATGTAATGCAACATGTAATGCAAAATTATGCAATCACAATCCATGCAATGCAACATTTAATACAAAATAATGCAAACACAATCCATGCAATTCGACATTTAATGCAGAATTATGACATCACAATCCATGCAATGCAACAATCAATGCATAATTATGCAATCACAATCCATGCAATGCAACATAAAATGAAAAAAATATGACATCACAATCCATGCAATGCAACATTTAATGCAAAATTATGACATCAAAATCCATGCAATGCAACATTTAATGCAAAATTATTACATCACAATCCATGCAATGCAACATTTAATGCAAAATTATGGAATCACAATCCATGCAATGCAACAGTTAATGCAACATTATGACATCACAATCCATGCACTGCAAAATTCAATGCAAAATTATGACATCACAATCCATGCAATGCAACATTTAATGCAAAATTATGACATCACAACCCATGCATGCAACATTTAATGCAAAATTATACAAACAAAATCCATGCAATTCAACATTTAATCCAAAATTATGACATCACAATCCATGCAATGCAACATTATTACATCACAATACATGTAATGCAACATGTAATGCAAAATTATGCAATCACAATCCATGCAATGCAACATTTAATGCAAAATTCTGCAAACACAATCCATGCAATTCAATATTTAATGCAAAATTATGACATCACAATCCATGCAATGCAACAATTAATGCATAATTATGCAATCACAATCCATGCAATGCAACATATAATGAAAAAATATGACATCACAATCCATGCAATGCAACATTTAATGCAAAATTATGACATCACAATCCATGCAATGCATAATTTAATGCAACATTATTACATCACAATCCATGCAATGCAACGTTTAATGCAAAATTATGACATCACAATACATGCAATGCAACAGTTAATGCAAAATTATGACATCACAATCCATGCAATGTAAAATTATGACATCACCATAAATGCAATGCAAAAATCAATGCAACATTATGCAATCACAATCCATGCAATGCAACATTTAATGCAAAATAATGCAAACACAATCCATGCAATTCAACATTTAATGCAAAATTATGACATCACAATCCATGCAATGCAACATTTAATGCAAAATTATGACATCACAATACATGTAATGCAACATGTAATGCAAAATTATGACATCACAATCCATGCAATGCAACATTTAATGCAAAATTATGACAACACAATCCATGCAATGCAACATTTAATGCAACATTATGACATCACAATACATGTAATGCAACATGTAATGCAAAATTATGCAATAACAATCCATGCAATACAACATTTAATGCAAAATTATGACATCACAATCCATGCAATTCAACATTTAATGCAAAATTATGACATCACAATCCATGCAATGCAACATTTAATGCAAAATTATGACATCACAATACATGTAATGCAAAATTATGACATCACAATCCATGCAATGCAACATTTTATGACATCATAATCCAGGCAATGCAATATTTAATGCTAAATTATGCAATCACAATCCATGGAATGCAACAATAAATGCAAAATTATGCAATCACAATACATGCAATGCAACATTTAATGCAAAAAAAGACATCACAATCCATGCAAAGCAACATTTAATGCAAAATTATGACATCACAATCCATGCAATGCAAAATGCAATCACAATCCATGCAATGCTACATTTAATGCAAAATTATGACATCACAGTCCATGCAATGCAAAATTATGACATCACAATAAATGTAATGCAAAAATCAATGCACAATTATGACATCCCAATCCATGCAATGCAACATTTAATGCAAAATAATGCAATCACAATCCATTCAATGCAACATATAATGCAAAAATATGACATCACAATCCATGCAATGCAACATTTAATGTAAAATTATGCAATCACAATCCATGCAATGCAACATTTAATGCAAAATTATTAAATCACAATCCATTCAATGCAACATTTAATGCAAAATTATGACATCACAATCCATGCAATGCAAAATGCAATGCAAAATTATGCAATCACAATCCATGCAATGCAACATTTAATGCAAAATTATGACATCACAATACATGCAATGCAACAGTTCATGCAAAATTATGACATCACAATCCATAAAATGTAAAATTATGACATCACAATACATGTAATGCAACATGTAATGCAAAATTATGCAATCACAATCCATAAAATGCAACATTTGATGCAAAATTATGCAAACACAATCCATGCAATTCAACATTTAATGCAAAATTATGACATCACAATCCATGCAATGCAACATTTAATGCAAAATTATGACATCACAATACATGTAATGCAAAATTATGACATCACAATCCATGCAATGCAACATTTAATGCAAAATTATGACATCACAATCCATGCAATGCAACATTTAATGCAAAATTATTACATCACAATCCATGCAATGCAACATTTAATGCAACATTATGACATCACAATACATGTAATGCAATATTATGCAATCACAATCCATGCAATTCAACATTTAATGCAAAATTATGACATCACAATCCATGCAATGCAACATTTAATGCAAAATTATGACATCACAATCCATGCAATGCAACATTTAATGCAAAATTATGCAATCGCAATCCATGCAATGCAACATGTAATGCAACATTATGCAATCACAATCCATGCAATGCAACATTTAATGCAAAATTGTGACATCACAATCCATGCAATGCAACATTTAATGCAAAATTATGCAATCACAAATCATGCAATTCAAAATTTAATGCAAAATTATGACATCATAATCAATGCAATGCAATAGTTAATGCAAAATTATGACATCACAATCCATGCAATGCGCCATTTAATGCAAAATTATATCATCACAATCCATGCAATGCAACATTTAATGCAAAATTGTGACATCACAATCCATGCAATGCAACATTTAATGCAAAATTATGCAATCACAAATCATGCAATTCAAAATTTAATGCAAAATTCTGACATCACAATCAATGCAATGCAATATTTAATGCAAAATTATTACATCACAATCCATGCAATGCAACATTTAATGCAAAATTATGCAAACACAATCCATGCAATTCAACATTTAATGCAATATTATGAATTCACAATCCATGCAATGCATCATTTAATGCAAAATTATGACATCACTGTCCATGCAATGCAACATTTTATGCAAAATTATGACAACACAATCCATGCAATGCAACATTATTACATCACAATACATGTAATGCAACATGTAATGCAAAATTATGACATCACAATCCATGCAATGCAACATTTAATGCAAAATTATGCAAACAAAATCCATGCAATTCAACATTTAATCCAAAATTATGACATCACAATCCATGCAATGCAACATTTAATGCAAAATTATGACATCACAATACATGTAATGCAACAATTAATGCATAATTATGCAATCACAATCCATGCAATGCAACATATAATGAAAAAATATGACATCACAATCCATGCAATGCAACATTTAATGCAAAATTATGACATCACAATCCATGCAATGCAACATTTAATGCAAAATTATTACATCAATATCCATGCAATGCAACATTTAATGCAACATTATGACATCACAATACATGTAATGCAAAATTATGCAATCACAATCCATGCAATTCAACATTTAATGCAAAATTATGACATCACAATCCATGCAATGCAACATTTAATGCAAAATTATGACATCACAATAAATGCATTGCAAAATTCAATGCAACATTATGCAATCACAATCCATGCAATGCAACATTTAATGCAAGATTATGACATCACAATACATGCAATGCAACAGTTAATGCAAAATTATGACATCACAATCCATGCAATGTAAAATTATGACATCACAATAAATGCAATGCAAAAATCAATGCAACATTATGCAATCACAATCCATGCAATGCAACATTTAATGCAAAATTATGCAATCACAATCCATGCAATGCAACAGTTAATGCAACATTATGACATCACAATCCATGCAATGCAAAATTCAATGCAAAATTATGACATCACAATCCATGCAATGCAACATTTAATGCAAAATGATGACATCACAACCCATGCATGCAACATTTAATGCAAATTATGCAAACAAAATCCATGCAATTCAACATTTAATCCAAAATTATGACATCACAATCCATGCAATGCAACATTTAATGTAACATTATGACATCACAATACATGTAATGCAACATGTAATGCAAAATTATGCAATCACAATCCATGCAATGCAACATTTAATGCAAAATTATGCAAACACAATCCATGCAATTCAATATTTAATGCAAAATTATGACATCACAATCCATGCAATGCAACAATTAATGCATAATTATGCAATCACAATCCATGCAATGCAACATATAATGAAAAAATATGACATCACAATCCATGCAATGCAACATTTAATGCAAAATTATGACATCACAATCCATGCAATGCAACATTTAATGCAAAATTATTACATCACAATCCATGCAATGCAACATTTAATGCAACATTATGACATCACAATACATGTAATGCAACATGTAATGCAAAATTATGCAATCACAATCCATGCAATGTAACATTTAATGCAAAATTATGCAAACACTATCCATGCAATTCAACATTTAATGCAAAATTATGACATCACAATCCATGCAGTGCAACATTTAATGCAAAATTATGACATCACAATAAATGCAATGCAAAATTCAATGCAACATTATGCAATCACAATCCATGCAATGCAACATTTAATGCAAAATTATGACATCACAATACATGCAATGCAACAGTTAATGCAAAATTATGACATCACAATCCATGCAATGTAAAATTATGACATCACAATAAATGCAATGCAAAATTCAATGCAACATTATGCAATCACAATCCATGCAATGCAACATTTAATGCAAAATTATGCAATCACAATCCATGCAATGCAACAGTTAATGCAACATTATGACATCACAATCCATTCATTGCAAAATTCAATGCAAAATTATGACATCACAATCCATGCAATGCAACATTTAATGCAAAATTATGACATCACAACCCATGCATGCAACATTTAATGCAAAATTATGCAATCACAATCCATGCAATGCAACAGTTAATGAAACATTATGACATCACAATCCATTCATTGCAAAATTCAATGCAAAATTATGACATCACAATCCATGCAATGCAACATTTCATGCAAAATTATGACATCACAACCCATGCATGCAACATTTAATGCAAAATTATGCAAACAAAATCCATGCAATTCAACATTTAATCCAAAATTATGACATCACAATCCATGCAATGCAACATTTAATGCAACATTATGACATCACAATACATGTAATGCAACATGTAATGCAAAATTATGCAATCACAATCCATGCAATGCAACATTTAATACAAAATAATGCAAACACAATCCATGCAATTCGACATTTAATGCAGAATTATGACATCACAATCCATGCAATGCAACATAAAATGAAAAAATATGACATCACAATCCATGCAATGCAACATTTAATGCAAAATTATGACATCACAATCCATGCAATGCAACATTTAATGCAAAATTATTACATCACAATCCATGCAATGCAACATTTAATGCAAAATTATGGAATCACAATCCATGCAATGCAACAGTTAATGCAACATTATGACATCACAATCCATGCAATGCAAAATTCAATGCAAAATTATGACATCACAATCCATGCAATGCAACATTTAATGCAAAATTATGACATCACAACCCATGCATGCAACATTTAATGCAAAATTATACAAACAAAATCCATGCAATTCAACATTTAATCCAAAATTATGACATCACAATCCATGCAATGCAACATTTAATGCAACATTATTACATCACAATACATGTAATGCAACATGTAATGCAAAATTATGCAATCACAATCCATGCAATGCAACATTTAATGCAAAATTCTGCAAACACAATCCATGCAATTCAATATTTAATGCAAAATTATGACATCACAATCCATGCAATGCAACAATTAATGCATAATTATGCAATCACAATCCATGCAATGCAACATATAATGAAAAAATATGACATCACAATCCATGCAATGCAACATTTAATGCAAAATTATGACATCACAATCCATGCAATGCATAATTTAATGCAACATTATTACATCACAATCCATGCAATGCAACGTTTAATGCAACATTATGACATCACAATACATGTAATGCAACATGTAATGCAAAATTATGCAATCACAAATCATGCAATGCAACATTTAATGCAAAATTATGCAAACACAATCTATGCAATGCAACATTTTATGCAAAATTATGACATCACAATACATGCAATGCAACAGTTAATGCAAAATTATGACATCACAATCCATGCAATGTAAAATTATGACATCACCATAAATGCAATGCAAAAATCAATGCAACATTATGCAATCACAATCCATGCAATGCAACATTTAATGCAAAATAATGCAAACACAATCCATGGAATGCAACAATAAATGCAAAATTATGCAATCACAATCCATGGAATGCAACAATAAATGCAAAATTATGCAATCACAATACATGCAATGCAACATTTAATGCAAAAAAAGACATCACAATCCATGCAAAGCAACATTTAATGCAAAATTATGACATCACAATCCATGCAATGCAAAATGCAATCACAATCCATGCAATGCTACATTTAATGCAAAATTATGACATCACAGTCCATGCAATGCAAAATTATGACATCACAATAAATGTAATGCAAAAATCAATGCACAATTATGACATCCCAATCCATGCAATGCAACATTTAATGCAAAATAATGCAATCACAATCCATTCAATGCAACATATAATGCAAAAATATGACATCACAATCCATGCAATGCAACATTTAATGTAAAATTATGCAATCACAATCCATGCAATGCAACATTTAATGCAAAATTATTAAATCACAATCCATTCAATGCAACATTTAATGCAAAATTATGACATCACAATCCATGCAATGCAAAATGCAATGCAAAATTATGCAATCACAATCCATGCAATGCAACATTTAATGCAAAATTATGACATCACAATACATGCAATGCAACAGTTCATGCAAAATTATGACATCACAATCCATAAAATGTAAAATTATGACATCACAATACATGTAATGCAACATGTAATGCAAAATTATGCAATCACAATCCATAAAATGCAACATTTGATGCAAAATTATGCAAACACAATCCATGCAATTCAACATTTAATGCAAAATTATGACATCACAATCCATGCAATGCAACATTTAATGCAAAATTATGACATCACAATACATGTAATGCAAAATTATGACATCACAATCCATGCAATGCAACATTTAATGCAAAATTATGACATCACAATCCATGCAATGCAACATTTAATGCAAAATTATGCAATCGCAATCCATGCAATGCAACATGTAATGCAATATTATGCAATCACAATCCATGCAATGCAACATTTAATGCAAAATTGTGACATCACAATCCATGCAATGCAACATTTAATGCAAAATTATGCAATCACAAATCATGCAATTCAAAATTTAATGCAAAATTATGACATCATAATCAATGCAATGCAATAGTTAATGCAAAATTATGACATCACAATCCATGCAATGCGCCATTTAATGCAAAATTATAACATCACAATCCAAGCAATGCAACATTTAATGCAAAATTGTGACATCACAATCCATGCAATGCAACATTTAATGCAAAATTATGCAATCACAAATCATGCAATTCAAAATTTAATGCAAAATTCTGACATCACAATCAATGCAATGCAATATTTAATGCAAAATTATTACATCACAATCCATGCAATGCAACATTTAATGCAAAATTATGCAAACACAATCCATGCAATTCAACATTTAATGCAATATTATGAATTCACAATCCATGCAATGCATCATTTAATGCAAAATTATGACATCACTGTCCATGCAATGCAACATTTTATGCAAAATTATGACAACACAATCCATGCAATGCAACATTATTACATCACAATACATGTAATGCAACATGTAATGCAAAATTATGACATCACAATCCATGCAATGCAACATTTAATGCAAAATTATGCAAACAAAATCCATGCAATTCAACATTTAATCCAAAATTATGACATCACAATCCATGCAATGCAACATTTAATGCAAAATTATGACATCACAATACATGTAATGCAACAATTAATGCATAATTATGCAATCACAATCCATGCAATGCAACATATAATGAAAAAATATGACATCACAATCCATGCAATGCAACATTTAATGCAAAATTATGACATCACAATCCATGCAATGCAACATTTAATGCAAAATTATTACATCAATATCCATGCAATGCAACATTTAATGCAACATTATGACATCACAATACATGTAATGCAAAATTATGCAATCACAATCCATGCAATTCAACATTTAATGCAAAATTATGACATCACAATCCATGCAATGCAACATTTAATGCAAAATTATGACATCACAATAAATGCATTGCAAAATTCAATGCAACATTATGCAATCACAATCCATGCAATGCAACATTTAATGCAAGATTATGACATCACAATACATGCAATGCAACAGTTAATGCAAAATTATGACATCACAATCCATGCAATGTAAAATTATGACATCACAATAAATGCAATGCAAAAATCAATGCAACATTATGCAATCACAATCCATGCAATGCAACATTTAATGCAAAATTATGCAATCACAATCCATGCAATGCAACAGTTAATGCAACATTATGACATCACAATCCATGCAATGCAAAATTCAATGCAAAATTATGACATCACAATCCATGCAATGCAACATTTAATGCAAAATGATGACATCACAACCCATGCATGCAACATTTAATGCAAATTATGCAAACAAAATCCATGCAATTCAACATTTAATCCAAAATTATGACATCACAATCCATGCAATGCAACATTTAATGTAACATTATGACATCACAATACATGTAATGCAACATGTAATGCAAAATTATGCAATCACAATCCATGCAATGCAACATTTAATGCAAAATTATGCAAACACAATCCATGCAATTCAATATTTAATGCAAAATTATGACATCACAATCCATGCAATGCAACAATTAATGCATAATTATGCAATCACAATCCATGCAATGCAACATATAATGAAAAAATATGACATCACAATCCATGCAATGCAACATTTAATGCAAAATTATGACATCACAATCCATGCAATGCAACATTTAATGCAAAATTATGACATCACAATCCATGCAATGCAACATTTAATGCAACATTATGACATCACAATACATGTAATGCAACATGTAATGCAAAATTATGCAATCACAATCCATGCAATGTAACATTTAATGCAAAATTATGCAAACACTATCCATGCAATTCAACATTTAATGCAAAATTATGACATCACAATCCATGCAGTGCAACATTTAATGCAAAATTATGACATCACAATAAATGCAATGCAAAATTCAATGCAACATTATGCAATCACAATACATGCAATGCAACAGTTAATGCAAAATTATGACATCACAATCCATGCAATGTAAAATTATGACATCACAATAAATGCAATGCAAAATTCAATGCAACATTATGCAATCACAATCCATGCAATGCAACATTTAATGCAAAATTATGCAATCACAATCCATGCAATGCAACAGTTAATGCAACATTATGACATCACAATACATTCATTGCAAAATTCAATGCAAAATTATGACATCACAATCCATGCAATGCAACATTTAATGCAAAATTATGACATCACTGTCCATGCAATGCAACATTTAATGCAAAATTATGACAACACAATCCATGCAATGCAACATTATTACATCACAATACATGTAATGCAACATGTAATGCAAAATTATGACATCACAATCCATGCAATGCAACATTTAATGCAAAATTATGCAAACAAAATCCATGCAATTCAACATGTAATCCAAAATTATGACATCACAATCCATGCAATGCAACATTTAATGCAACATTATGACATCACAATACATGTAATGCAAAATGTAATGCAAAATTATGCAATCACAATCCATGTAATGCAACATTTAATGCAAAATTATGCAAACACAATCCATGCAATTCCACATTTAATGCAAAATTATGACATCTCAATCCATGCAATGCAACAATTAATGCATAATTATGCAATCACAATCCATGCAATGCAACATATAATGAAAAAATATGACATCACAATCCATGCAATGCAACATTTAATGCAAAATTATGACATCACAATCCATGCAATGCAACATTTAATGCAAAATTATTACATCAATATCCATGCAATGCAACATTTAATGCAACATTATGACATCACAATACATGTAATGCAAAATTATGCAATCACAATCCATGCAATGTAAAATTATGACATCACAATAAATGCAATGCAAAAATCAATGCAACATTATGCAATCACAATCCATGCAATGCAACATTTAATGCAAAATTATGCAATCACAATCCATGCAATGCAACAGTTAATGCAACATTATGACATCACAATCCATGCAATACAAAATTCAATGCAAAATTATGACATCACAATCCATGCAATGCAACATTTAATGCAAAATGATGACATCACAACCCATGCATGCAACATTTAATGCAAATTATGCAAACAAAATCCATGCAATTCAACATTTAATCCAAAATTATGACATCACAATCCATGCAATGCAACATTTAATGCAAAATTATGCAAACACAATCCATGCAATTCAATATTTAATGCAAAATTATGACATCACAATCCATGCAATGCAACAATTAATGCATAATTATGCAATCACAATCCATGCAATGCAACATATAATGAAAAAATATGACATCACAATCCATGCAATGCAACATTTAATGCAAAATTATGACATCACAATCCATGCAATGCAACATTTAATGCAAAATTATTACATCACAATCCATGCAATGCAACATTTAATGCAACATTATGACATCACAATACATGTAATGCAACATGTAATGCAAAATTATGACATCACAATCCATGCAGTGCAACATTTAATGCAAAATTATGACATCACAATAAATGCAATGCAAAATTCAATGCAACATTATGCAATCACAATCCATGCAATGCAACATTTAATGCAAAATTATGCAATCACAATCCATGCAATGCAACAGTTAATGCAACATTATGACATCACAATCCATTCATTGCAAAATTCAATGCAAAATTATGACATCACAATCCATGCAATGCAACATTTAATGCAAAATTATGACATCACAACCCATGCATGCAACATTTAATGCAACATTATGCAATCACAATCCATGCAATGCAACATTTAATGCAAAATTGTGACATCACAATCCATGCAATGCAACATTTAATGCAAAATTATGCAATCACAAATCATGCAATTCAAAATTTAATGCAAAATTATGACATCATAATCCATGCAATGCAATAGTTAATGCAAAATTATGACATCACAATCCATGCAATGCGCCATTTAATGCAAAATTATAACATCACAATCCATGCAATGCAACATTTAATGCACAATTATGCAATCACAATCCATGCAATGCAACATTTAATGCAAAATTATGACATCACAATCCATGCAATGCAACATTTAATGCAAAATTATGACATCACAATACGTGCAATTCAAAATTTAATGCAAAATTCTGACATCACAATCAATGCAATGCAATATTTAATGCAAAATTATTACATCACAATCCATGCAATGCAACATTTAATGCAAAATTATGCAAACACAATCCATGCAATTCAACATTTAATGCAATATTATGAATTCACAATCCATGCAATGCATCATTTAATGCAAAATTATGACATCACTGTCCATGCAATGCAACATTTTATGCAAAATTATGACAACACAATCCATGCAATGCAACATTATTACATCACAATACATGTAATGCAACATGTAATGCAAAATTATGACATCACAATCCATGCAATGCAACATTTAATGCAAAATTATGCAAACAAAATCCATGCAATTCAACATTTAATCCAAAATTATGACATCACAATCCATGCAATGCAACATTTAATGCAACATTATGACATCACAATACATGTAATGCAACATGTAATACAAAATTATGCAATCACAATCCATGTAATGCAACATTTAATGCAAAATTATGCAAACACAATCCATGCAATTCCACATTTAATGCAAAATTATGACATCACAATCCATGCAATGCAACAATTAATGCATAATTATGCAATCACAATCCATGCAATGCAACATATAATGAAAAAATATGACATCACAATCCATGCAATGCAACATTTAATGCAAAATTATGACATCACAATCCATGCAATGCAACATTTAATGCAAAATTATTACATCAATATCCATGCAATGCAACATTTAATGCAACATTATGACATCACAATACTTGTAATGCAAAATTATGCAATCACAATCCATGCAATGCAACATTTAATGCAAAATTATGCAAACACAATCCATGCAATTCAACATGTAATGCAAAATTATGACATCACAATCCATGCAATGCAACATTTAATGCAAAATTATGACATCACAATAAATGCAATGCAAAATTCAATGCAACATTATGCAATCACAATCCATGCAATGCAACATTTAATGCAAGATTATGACATCACAATACATGCAATGCAACAGTTAATGCAAAATTATGACATCACAATCCATGCAATGTAAAATTATGACATCACAATAAATGCAATGCAAAAATCAATGCAACATTATGCAATCACAATCCATGCAATGCAACATTTAATGCAAAATTATGACATCACAATCCATGCAATACAACAGTTAATGCAACATTATGACATCACAATCCATGCAATGCAAAATTCAATGCAAAATTATGACATCACATTCCATGCACTTCAACATTTAATCCAAAATTATGACATCACAATCCATGCAATGCAACATTTAATGCAACATTATGACATCACAATACATGTAATACAACATGTAATGCAAAATTATGCAATCACAATCCATGCAATGCAACATTTAATGCAAAATTATGCAAACACAATCCATGCAATTCAATATTTAATGCAAAATTATGACATCACAATCCATGCAATGCAACAATTAATGCATAATTATGCAATCACAATCCATGCAATGCAACATATAATGAAAAAATATGACATCACAATCCATGCAATGCAACATTTAATGCAAAATTATTACATCACAATACATGCAATGCAACATTTAATGCAACATTATGACATCACAATACATGTAATGCAACATGTAATGCAAAATTATGCAATCACAATCCATGCAATGCAACATTTTTTTGCAAAATTATTACATCAATATCCATGCAATGCAACATTTAATGCAACATTATGACATCACAATACATGTAATGCAAAATTATGCAATCACAATCCATGCAATGCAACATTTAATGCAAAATTATGACATCACAATCCATGCAGTGCAACATTTAATGCAAAATTATGACATCACAATAAATGCAATGCAAAATTCAATGCAACATTATGCAATCACAATCCATGCAATTCAATATTTAATGCAAAATTATGACATCACAATCCATGCAATGCAACAATTAATGCATAATTATGCAATCACAATCCATGCAATGCAACATATAATGAAAAATTATGACATCACAATCCATGCAATGCAACATTTAATGCAAAATTATGACATCACAATCCATGCAATGCAACATTTAATGCAAAATTATTACATCACAATACATGCAATGCAACATTTAATGCAACATTATGACATCACAATACATGTAATGCAACATGTAATGCAAAATTATGCAATCACAATCCATGCAATGCAACATTTTATGCAAAATTATGACATCACAATCCATGCAATGCAAAATGCAATCACAATCCGTGCAATGCAACATTGAATGCAAAATTATAACATCACAATTCATGCAATGCAACATTTATTGCAAAAATATGACATCACAATCCATGCAATGCAACATTTAATGCAACATTATGACATCACAATCCATGCAATGCAACATTTAATGCAAAATTATGACATCACAATCCATGCAATGAAACATTTAATGCAAAATTATGCAATCACAATAAATGCAATGCAAAAAGCAATGCAACATTATGCAATCACAATCCATTCAATGCAATATTGAATGCAACATTTTAACATCACAATCCATGCAATGCAATATTTAATGCTAAATTATGCAATCACAATCCATGGAATGCAACAATAAATGCAAAATTATGCAATCACAATACATGCAATGCAACATTTAATGCAAAAAAAGACATCACAATCCATGCAAAGCAACATTTAATGCAAAATTATGACATCACAATCCATGCAATGCAAAATGCAATCACAATCCATGCAATGCTACATTTAATGCAAAATTATGACATCACAGTCCATGCAATGCAAAATTATGACATCACAATAAATGTAATGCAAAAATCAATGCACAATTATGACATCCCAATCCATGCAATGCAACATTTAATGCAAAATAATGCAATCACAATCCATTCAATGCAACATATAATGCAAAAATATGACATCACAATCCATGCAATGCAACATTTAATGTAAAATTATGCAATCACAATCCATGCAATGCAACATTTAATGCAAAATTATTAAATCACAATCCATTCAATGCAACATTTAATGCAAAATTATGACATCACAATCCATGCAATGCAAAATGCAATGCAAAATTATGCAATCACAATCCATGCAATGCAACATTTAATGCAAAATTATGACATCACAATACATGCAATGCAACAGTTCATGCAAAATTATGACATCACAATCCATAAAATGTAAAATTATGACATCACAATACATGTAATGCAACATGTAATGCAAAATTATGCAATCACAATCCATAAAATGCAACATTTGATGCAAAATTATGCAAACACAATCCATGCAATTCAACATTTAATGCAAAATTATGACATCACAATCCATGCAATGCAACATTTAATGCAAAATTATGACATCACAATACATGTAATGCAAAATTATGACATCACAATCCATGCAATGCAACATTTAATGCAAAATTATGACATCACAATCCATGCAATGCAACATTTAATGCAAAATTATTACATCACAATCCATGCAATGCAACATTTAATGCAACATTATGACATCACAATACATGTAATGCAATATTATGCAATCACAATCCATGCAATTCAACATTTAATGCAAAATTATGACATCACAATCCATGCAATGCAACATTTAATGCAAAATTATGACATCACAATCCATGCAATGCAACATTTAATGCAAAATTATGCAATCGCAATCCATGCAATGCAACATGTAATGCAACATTATGCAATCACAATCCATGCAATGCAACATTTAATGCAAAATTGTGACATCACAATCCATGCAATGCAACATTTAATGCAAAATTATGCAATCACAAATCATGCAATTCAAAATTTAATGCAAAATTATGACATCATAATCAATGCAATGCAATAGTTAATGCAAAATTATGACATCACAATCCATGCAATGCGCCATTTAATGCAAAATTATAACATCACAATCCAAGCAATGCAACATTTAATGCAAAATTGTGACATCACAATCCATGCAATGCAACATTTAATGCAAAATTATGCAATCACAAATCATGCAATTCAAAATTTAATGCAAAATTCTGACATCACAATCAATGCAATGCAATATTTAATGCAAAATTATTACATCACAATCCATGCAATGCAACATTTAATGCAATATTATGAATTCACAATCCATGCAATGCATCATTTAATGCAAAATTATGACATCACTGTCCATGCAATGCAACATTTTATGCAAAATTATGACAACACAATCCATGCAATGCAACATTATTACATCACAATACATGTAATGCAACATTTAATGCAAAATTATGCAAACAAAATCCATGCAATTCAACATTTAATCCAAAATTATGACATCACAATCCATGCAATGCAACATTTAATGCAAAATTATGACATCACAATACATGTAATGCAACAATTAATGCATAATTATGCAATCACAATCCATGCAATGCAACATATAATGAAAAAATATGACATCACAATCCATGCAATGCAACATTTAATGCAAAATTATGACATCACAATCCATGCAATGCAACATTTAATGCAAAATTATTACATCAATATCCATGCAATGCAACATTTAATGCAACATTATGACATCACAATACATGTAATGCAAAATTATGCAATCACAATCCATGCAATTCAACATTTAATGCAAAATTATGACATCACAATCCATGCAATGCAACATTTAATGCAAAATTATGACATCACAATAAATGCATTGCAAAATTCAATGCAACATTATGCAATCACAATCCATGCAATGCAACATTTAATGCAAGATTATGACATCACAATACATGCAATGCAACAGTTAATGCAAAATTATGACATCACAATCCATGCAATGTAAAATTATGACATCACAATAAATGCAATGCAAAAATCAATGCAACATTATGCAATCACAATCCATGCAATGCAACATTTAATGCAAAATTATGCAATCACAATCCATGCAATGCAACAGTTAATGCAACATTATGACATCACAATCCATGCAATGCAAAATTCAATGCAAAATTATGACATCACAATCCATGCAATGCAACATTTAATGCAAAATGATGACATCACAACCCATGCATGCAACATTTAATGCAAATTATGCAAACAAAATCCATGCAATTCAACATTTAATCCAAAATTATGACATCACAATCCATGCAATGCAACATTTAATGTAACATTATGACATCACAATACATGTAATGCAAAATTATGCAATCACAATCCATGCAATGCAACATTTAATGCAAAATTATGCAAACACAATCCATGCAATTCAATATTTAATGCAAAATTATGACATCACAATCCATGCAATGCAACAATTAATGCATAATTATGCAATCACAATCCATGCAATGCAACATATAATGAAAAAATATGACATCACAATCCATGCAATGCAACATTTAATGCAAAATTATGACATCACAATCCATGCAATGCAACATTTAATGCAAAATTATGACATCACAATCCATGCAATGCAACATTTAATGCAACATTATGACATCACAATACATGTAATGCAACATGTAATGCAAAATTATGCAATCACAATCCATGCAATGTAACATTTAATGCAAAATTATGCAAACACTATCCATGCAATTCAACATTTAATGCAAAATTATGACATCACAATCCATGCAGTGCAACATTTAATGCAAAATTATGACATCACAATAAATGCAATGCAAAATTCAATGCAACATTATGCAATCACAATCCATGCAATGCAACATTTAATGCAAAATTATGACATCACAATACATGCAATGCAACAGTTAATGCAAAATTATGACATCACAATCCATGCAATGTAAAATTATGACATCACAATAAATGCAATGCAAAATTCAATGCAACATTATGCAATCACAATCCATGCAATGCAACATTTAATGCAAAATTATGCAATCACAATCCATGCAATGCAACAGTTAATGCAACATTATGACATCACAATCCATTCATTGCAAAATTCAATGCAAAATTATGACATCACAATCCATGCAATGCAACATTTAATGCAAAATTATGACATCACAACCCATGCAATTCAACATTTAATGCAATATTATGAATTCACAATCCATGCAATGCATCATTTAATGCAAAATTATGACATCACTGTCCATGCAATGCAACATTTAATGCAAAATTATGACAACACAATCCATGCAATGCAACATTATTACATCACAATACATGTAATGCAACATGTAATGCAAAATTATGACATCACAATCCATGCAATGCAACATTTAATGCAAAATTATGCAAACAAAATCCATGCAATTCAACATGTAATCCAAAATTATGACATCACAATCCATGCAATGCAACATTTAATGCAACATTATGACATCACAATACATGTAATGCAAAATGTAATGCAAAATTATGCAATCACAATCCATGTAATGCAACATTTAATGCAAAATTATGCAAACACAATCCATGCAATTCCACATTTAATGCAAAATTATGACATCTCAATCCATGCAATGCAACAATTAATGCATAATTATGCAATCACAATCCATGCAATGCAACATATAATGAAAAAATATGACATCACAATCCATGCAATGCAACATTTAATGCAAAATTATGACATCACAATCCATGCAATGCAACATTTAATGCAAAATTATTACATCAATATCCATGCAATGCAACATTTAATGCAACATTATGACATCACAATCCATGCAATGCAACATTTAATGCAAAATGATGACATCACAACCCATGCATGCAACATTTAATGCAAATTATGCAAACAAAATCCATGCAATTCAACATTTAATCCAAAATTATGACATCACAATCCATGCAATGCAACATTTAATGCAAAATTATGCAAACACAATCCATGCAATTCAATATTTAATGCAAAATTATGACATCACAATCCATGCAATGCAACAATTAATGCATAATTATGCAATCACAATCCATGCAATGCAACATATAATGAAAAAATATGACATCACAATCCATGCAATGCAACATTTAATGCAAAATTATGACATCACAATCCATGCAATGCAACATTTAATGCAAAATTATTACATCACAATCCATGCAATGCAACATTTAATGCAACATTATGACATCACAATACATGTAATGCAACATGTAATGCAAAATTATGACATCACAATCCATGCAGTGCAACATTTAATGCAAAATTATGACATCACAATAAATGCAATGCAAAATTCAATGCAACATTATGCAATCACAATCCATGCAATGCAACATTTAATGCAAAATTATGCAATCACAATCCATGCAATGCAACAGTTAATGCAACATTATGACATCACAATCCATTCATTGCAAAATTCAATGCAAAATTATGACATCACAATCCATGCAATGCAACATTTAATGCAAAATTATGACATCACAACCCATGCATGCAACATTTAATGCAACATTATGCAATCACAATCCATGCAATGCAACATTTAATGCAAAATTGTGACATCACAATCCATGCAATGCAACATTTAATGCAAAATTATGCAATCACAAATCATGCAATTCAAAATTTAATGCAAAATTATGACATCATAATCCATGCAATGCAATAGTTAATGCAAAATTATGACATCACAATCCATGCAATGCGCCATTTAATGCAAAATTATAACATCACAATCCATGCAATGCAACATTTAATGCACAATTATGCAATCACAATCCATGCAATGCAACATTTAATGCAAAATTATGACATCACAATCCATGCAATGCAACATTTAATGCAAAATTATGACATCACAATACGTGCAATTCAAAATTTAATGCAAAATTCTGACATCACAATCAATGCAATGCAATATTTAATGCAAAATTATTACATCACAATCCATGCAATGCAACATTTAATGCAAAATTATGCAAACACAATCCATGCAATTCAACATTTAATGCAATATTATGAATTCACAATCCATGCAATGCATCATTTAATGCAAAATTATGACATCACTGTCCATGCAATGCAACATTTTATGCAAAATTATGACAACACAATCCATGCAATGCAACATTATTACATCACAATACATGTAATGCAACATGTAATGCAAAATTATGACATCACAATCCATGCAATGCAACATTTAATGCAAAATTATGCAAACAAAATCCATGCAATTCAACATTTAATCCAAAATTATGACATCACAATCCATGCAAAGCAACATTTAATGCAACATTATGACATCACAATACATGTAATGCAACATGTAATACAAAATTATGCAATCACAATCCATGTAATGCAACATTTAATGCAAAATTATGCAAACACAATCCATGAAATTCCACATTTAATGCAAAATTATGACATCACAATCCATGCAATGCAACAATTAATGCATAATTATGCAATCACAATCCATGCAATGCAACATATAATGAAAAAATATGACATCACAATCCATGCAATGCAACATTTAATGCAAAATTATGACATCACAATCCATGCAATGCAACATTTAATGCAAAATTATTACATCAATATCCATGCAATGCAACATTTAATGCAACATTATGACATCACAATACATGTAATGCAACATGTAATACAAAATTATGCAATCACAATCCATGCAATGCAACAATTAATGCATAATTATGCAATCACAATCCATGCAATGCAACATTTAATGCAAAATTATGACATCACAATAAATGCAATGCAAAATTCAATGCAACATTATGCAATCACAATCCATGCAATGCAACATTTAATGCAAGATTATGACATCACAATACATGCAATGCAACAGTTAATGCAAAATTATGACATCACAATCCATGCAATGTAAAATTATGACATCACAATAAATGCAATGCAAAAATCAATGCAACATTATGCAATCACAATCCATGCAATGCAACATTTAATGCAAAATTATGACATCACAATCCATGCAATACAACAGTTAATGCAACATTATGACATCACAATCCATGCAATGCAAAATTCAATGCAAAATTATGACATCACATTCCATGCACTTCAACATTTAATCCAAAATTATGACATCACAATCCATGCAATGCAACATTTAATGCAACATTATGACATCACAATACATGTAATACAACATGTAATGCAAAATTATGCAATCACAATCCATGCAATGCAACATTTAATGCAAAATTATGCAAACACAATCCATGCAATTCAATATTTAATGCAAAATTATGACATCACAATCCATGCAATGCAACAATTAATGCATAATTATGCAATCACAATCCATGCAATGCAACATATAATGAAAAAATATGACATCACAATCCATGCAATGCAACATTTAATGCAAAATTATTACATCACAATACATGCAATGCAACATTTAATGCAACATTATGACATCACAATACATGTAATGCAACATGTAATGCAAAATTATGCAATCACAATCCATGCAATGCAACATTTTTTTGCAAAATTATTACATCAATATCCATGCAATGCAACATTTAATGCAACATTATGACATCACAATACATGTAATGCAAAATTATGCAATCACAATCCATGCAATGCAACATTTAATGCAAAATTATGACATCACAATCCATGCAGTGCAACATTTAATGCAAAATTATGACATCACAATAAATGCAATGCAAAATTCAATGCAACATTATGCAATCACAATCCATGCAATTCAATATTTAATGCAAAATTATGACATCACAATCCATGCAATGCAACAATTAATGCATAATTATGCAATCACAATCCATGCAATGCAACATATAATGAAAAATTATGACATCACAATCCATGCAATGCAACATTTAATGCAAAATTATGACATCACAATCCATGCAATGCAACATTTAATGCAAAATTATTACATCACAATACATGCAATGCAACATTTAATGCAACATTATGACATCACAATACATGTAATGCAACATGTAATGCAAAATTATGCAATCACAATCCATGCAATGAAACATTTAATGCAAAATTATGCAATCACAATAAATGCAATGCAAAAAGCAATGCAACATTATGCAATCACAATCCATTCAATGCAATATTGAATGCAACATTTTAACATCACAATCCATGCAATGCAACATTTAATGCAAAATTATGACATCACAATCCATGCAATGCAACATTTAATGCAAAATTATGCATACACAATTCATGCAATTCAACATTTAATGCAAAATTATGACATCACAATCCATGCAATGCAACATTTAATGCAAAATTATGACATCACAATACATGTAATGCAACATGTAATGCAAAATTATGACAACACAATCCATGCAATGCAACATTTAATGCAAAATTGTGACATCACAATCCATGCAATGCAACATTTAATGCAAAATTATGTAATCACAATCCATGCAATTCAAAATTTAATGCAAAATTATGACATCATAATCCATGCAATGCAATATTTAATGCAAAATTATGACATCACAATCCATGCAATGCACTATTTAATGCAAAATTATAACATCACAATCCATGCACTGCAACATTTAATGCAAAATTATGCAAACACAATCCATGCAGTGCAACATTTAATGCAAAATTATGACATCACAATCCATGCAATGCAACATTTCATGCAAAATTATGACATCACAATACGTGCAATTCAAAATTGAATGCAAAATTATTACATCACAATCCATGCAATGCAACATTTAATGCAAAATTATGCAAACACAATCCATGCAATTCAACATTTAATGCAATATTATGAAATCACAATCCATGCAATGCAACATTTAATGCAAAATTATGACATCACAATATATGTAATGCAACATGTAATGCAAAATTATGACATCACAATAAATGCAATGCAAAAATCAATGCAACATTATGCAATCACAATGCATGCAATGCAACATTGAATGCAAAATTATGCAATCACAATCCATGCAATGCAACAATTAATACAAAATTATGCAATCACAATCCATGCAATGCAAAATTCAATGCAAAATTATGACATCACAATCCATGCAATGCAACATTTAATGCAAAATTATGACATCACTGTCCATGCAATGCAACATTTTAAGCAAAATTATGACAATACAATCCATGCAATGCAACATTATTACATCACAGTACATGTAATGCAACATGTAATGCAAAATTATGACATCACAATCCATGCAATGCAACATTTATTGCAAAATTATGCAAACAAAATCCATGCAATTCAACATTTAATCCAAAATTATGACACCACAATCCATGCAATGCAACATTTAATGCAACATTATGACATCACAATACATGTAATGCAACATGTAATGCAAAATTATGCAATCACAATCCATGTAATGCAACATTTAATGCAAAATTATGCAAACACAATCCATGCAATTCCACATTTAATGCAAAATTATGAAATCACAATCCATGCAATGCAACAATTAATGCATAATTATGCAATCACAATCCATGCAATGCAACATATAATGAAAAAATATGACATCACAATCCATGCAATGCAACATTTAATGCAAAATTATGACATCACAATCCATGCAATGCAACATTTAATGCAAAATTATTACATCAATATCCATGCAATGCAACATTTAATGCAACATTATGACATCACAATACATGTAATGCAAAATTATGCAATCACAATCCATGCAATGCAACATTTAATGCAAAATTATGCAAACACAATTCATGCAATGCAACATTTAATGCAAGATTATGACATCACAATACATGCAATGCAACAGTTAATGCAAAATTATGACATCACAATCCATGCAATGTAAAATTATGACATCACAATAAATGCAATGCAAAAATCAATGCAATCACAATCCATGCAATGCAACATTTAATGCAAAATTATGACATCACAATCCATGCAATGCAAAATTCAATGCAAAATTAAGACATCACAATCCATGCAATGCAACATTTAATGCAAAATTATGACATCACAATCCATGCAATGTAAAATTATGACATCACAATAAATGCAATGCAAAATTCAATGCAACATTATGCAATCACAATCCATGCAATGCAACATTTAATGCAAAATTATGCAATCACAATCCATGCAATGCAACAGTTAATGCAACATTATGACATCACAATCCATTCATTGCAAAATTCAATGCAAAATTATGACATCACAATCCATGCAATGCAACATTTAATGCAAAATTATGACATCACAACCCATGCAATTCAACATTTAATGCAATATTATGAATTCACAATCCATGCAATGCATCATTTAATGCAAAATTATGACATCACTGTCCATGCAATGCAACATTTAATGCAAAATTATGACAACACAATCCATGCAATGCAACATTATTACATCACAATACATGTAATGCAACATGTAATGCAAAATTATGACATCACAATCCATGCAATGCAACATTTAATGCAAAATTATGCAAACAAAATCCATGCAATTCAACATGTAATCCAAAATTATGACATCACAATCCATGCAATGCAACATTTAATGCAACATTATGACATCACAATACATGTAATGCAAAATGTAATGCAAAATTATGCAATCACAATCCATGTAATGCAACATTTAATGCAAAATTATGCAAACACAATCCATGCAATTCCACATTTAATGCAAAATTATGACATCTCAATCCATGCAATGCAACAATTAATGCATAATTATGCAATCACAATCCATGCAATGCAACATATAATGAAAAAATATGACATCACAATCCATGCAATGCAACATTTAATGCAAAATTATGACATCACAATCCATGCAATGCAACATTTAATGCAAAATTATTACATCAATATCCATGCAATGCAACATTTAATGCAACATTATGACATCACAATCCATGCAATGCAACATTTAATGCAAAATGATGACATCACAACCCATGCATGCAACATTTAATGCAAATTATGCAAACAAAATCCATGCAATTCAACATTTAATCCAAAATTATGACATCACAATCCATGCAATGCAACATTTAATGCAAAATTATGCAAACACAATCCATGCAATTCAATATTTAATGCAAAATTATGACATCACAATCCATGCAATGCAACAATTAATGCATAATTATGCAATCACAATCCATGCAATGCAACATATAATGAAAAAATATGACATCACAATCCATGCAATGCAACATTTAATGCAAAATTATGACATCACAATCCATGCAATGCAACATTTAATGCAAAATTATTACATCACAATCCATGCAATGCAACATTTAATGCAACATTATGACATCACAATACATGTAATGCAACATGTAATGCAAAATTATGACATCACAATCCATGCAGTGCAACATTTAATGCAAAATTATGACATCACAATAAATGCAATGCAAAATTCAATGCAACATTATGCAATCACAATCCATGCAATGCAACATTTAATGCAAAATTATGCAATCACAATCCATGCAATGCAACAGTTAATGCAACATTATGACATCACAATCCATTCATTGCAAAATTCAATGCAAAATTATGACATCACAATCCATGCAATGCAACATTTAATGCAAAATTATGACATCACAACCCATGCATGCAACATTTAATGCAACATTATGCAATCACAATCCATGCAATGCAACATTTAATGCAAAATTGTGACATCACAATCCATGCAATGCAACATTTAATGCAAAATTATGCAATCACAAATCATGCAATTCAAAATTTAATGCAAAATTATGACATCATAATCCATGCAATGCAATAGTTAATGCAAAATTATGACATCACAATCCATGCAATGCGCCATTTAATGCAAAATTATAACATCACAATCCATGCAATGCAACATTTAATGCACAATTATGCAATCACAATCCATGCAATGCAACATTTAATGCAAAATTATGACATCACAATCCATGCAATGCAACATTTAATGCAAAATTATGACATCACAATACGTGCAATTCAAAATTTAATGCAAAATTCTGACATCACAATCAATGCAATGCAATATTTAATGCAAAATTATTACATCACAATCCATGCAATGCAACATTTAATGCAAAATTATGCAAACACAATCCATGCAATTCAACATTTAATGCAATATTATGAATTCACAATCCATGCAATGCATCATTTAATGCAAAATTATGACATCACTGTCCATGCAATGCAACATTTTATGCAAAATTATGACAACACAATCCATGCAATGCAACATTATTACATCACAATACATGTAATGCAACATGTAATGCAAAATTATGACATCACAATCCATGCAATGCAACATTTAATGCAAAATTATGCAAACAAAATCCATGCAATTCAACATTTAATCCAAAATTATGACATCACAATCCATGCAATGCAACATTTAATGCAACATTATGACATCACAATACATGTAATGCAACATGTAATACAAAATTATGCAATCACAATCCATGTAATGCAACATTTAATGCAAAATTATGCAAACACAATCCATGAAATTCCACATTTAATGCAAAATTATGACATCACAATCCATGCAATGCAACAATTAATGCATAATTATGCAATCACAATCCATGCAATGCAACATATAATGAAAAAATATGACATCACAATCCATGCAATGCAACATTTAATGCAAAATTATGACATCACAATCCATGCAATGCAACATTTAATGCAAAATTATTACATCAATATCCATGCAATGCAACATTTAATGCAACATTATGACATCACAATACTTGTAATGCAAAATTATGCAATCACAATCCATGCAATGCAACATTTAATGCAAAATTATGCAAACACAATCCATGCAATTCAACATGTAATGCAAAATTATGACATCACAATCCATGCAATGCAACATTTAATGCAAAATTATGACATCACAATAAATGCAATGCAAAATTCAATGCAACATTATGCAATCACAATCCATGCAATGCAACATTTAATGCAAGATTATGACATCACAATACATGCAATGCAACAGTTAATGCAAAATTATGACATCACAATCCATGCAATGTAAAATTATGACATCACAATAAATGCAATGCAAAAATCAATGCAACATTATGCAATCACAATCCATGCAATGCAACATTTAATGCAAAATTATGACATCACAATCCATGCAATACAACAGTTAATGCAACATTATGACATCACAATCCATGCAATGCAAAATTCAATGCAAAATTATGACATCACATTCCATGCACTTCAACATTTAATCCAAAATTATGACATCACAATCCATGCAATGCAACATTTAATGCAACATTATGACATCACAATACATGTAATACAACATGTAATGCAAAATTATGCAATCACAATCCATGCAATGCAACATTTAATGCAAAATTATGCAAACACAATCCATGCAATTCAATATTTAATGCAAAATTATGACATCACAATCCATGCAATGCAACAATTAATGCATAATTATGCAATCACAATCCATGCAATGCAACATATAATGAAAAAATATGACATCACAATCCATGCAATGCAACATTTAATGCAAAATTATTACATCACAATACATGCAATGCAACATTTAATGCAACATTATGACATCACAATACATGTAATGCAACATGTAATGCAAAATTATGCAATCACAATCCATGCAATGCAACATTTTTTTGCAAAATTATTACATCAATATCCATGCAATGCAACATTTAATGCAACATTATGACATCACAATACATGTAATGCAAAATTATGCAATCACAATCCATGCAATGCAACATTTAATGCAAAATTATGACATCACAATCCATGCAGTGCAACATTTAATGCAAAATTATGACATCACAATAAATGCAATGCAAAATTCAATGCAACATTATGCAATCACAATCCATGCAATTCAATATTTAATGCAAAATTATGACATCACAATCCATGCAATGCAACAATTAATGCATAATTATGCAATCACAATCCATGCAATGCAACATATAATGAAAAATTATGACATCACAATCCATGCAATGCAACATTTAATGCAAAATTATGACATCACAATCCATGCAATGCAACATTTAATGCAAAATTATTACATCACAATACATGCAATGCAACATTTAATGCAACATTATGACATCACAATACATGTAATGCAACATGTAATGCAAAATTATGCAATCACAATCCATGCAATGAAACATTTAATGCAAAATTATGCAATCACAATAAATGCAATGCAAAAAGCAATGCAACATTATGCAATCACAATCCATTCAATGCAATATTGAATGCAACATTTTAACATCACAATCCATGCAATGCAACATTTAATGCAAAATTATGACATCACAATCCATGCAATGCAACATTTAATGCAAAATTATGCATACACAATTCATGCAATTCAACATTTAATGCAAAATTATGACATCACAATCCATGCAATGCAACATTTAATGCAAAATTATGACATCACAATACATGTAATGCAACATGTAATGCAAAATTATGACAACACAATCCATGCAATGCAACATTTAATGCAAAATTGTGACATCACAATCCATGCAATGCAACATTTAATGCAAAATTATGTAATCACAATCCATGCAATTCAAAATTTAATGCAAAATTATGACATCATAATCCATGCAATGCAATATTTAATGCAAAATTATGACATCACAATCCATGCAATGCACTATTTAATGCAAAATTATAACATCACAATCCATGCACTGCAACATTTAATGCAAAATTATGCAAACACAATCCATGCAGTGCAACATTTAATGCAAAATTATGACATCACAATCCATGCAATGCAACATTTCATGCAAAATTATGACATCACAATACGTGCAATTCAAAATTGAATGCAAAATTATTACATCACAATCCATGCAATGCAACATTTAATGCAAAATTATGCAAACACAATCCATGCAATTCAACATTTAATGCAATATTATGAAATCACAATCCATGCAATGCAACATTTAATGCAAAATTATGACATCACAATATATGTAATGCAACATGTAATGCAAAATTATGACATCACAATAAATGCAATGCAAAAATCAATGCAACATTATGCAATCACAATGCATGCAATGCAACATTGAATGCAAAATTATGCAATCACAATCCATGCAATGCAACAATTAATACAAAATTATGCAATCACAATCCATGCAATGCAAAATTCAATGCAAAATTATGACATCACAATCCATGCAATGCAACATTTAATGCAAAATTATGACATCACTGTCCATGCAATGCAACATTTTAAGCAAAATTATGACAATACAATCCATGCAATGCAACATTATTACATCACAGTACATGTAATGCAACATGTAATGCAAAATTATGACATCACAATCCATGCAATGCAACATTTATTGCAAAATTATGCAAACAAAATCCATGCAATTCAACATTTAATCCAAAATTATGACACCACAATCCATGCAATGCAACATTTAATGCAACATTATGACATCACAATACATGTAATGCAACATGTAATGCAAAATTATGCAATCACAATCCATGTAATGCAACATTTAATGCAAAATTATGCAAACACAATCCATGCAATTCCACATTTAATGCAAAATTATGAAATCACAATCCATGCAATGCAACAATTAATGCATAATTATGCAATCACAATCCATGCAATGCAACATATAATGAAAAAATATGACATCACAATCCATGCAATGCAACATTTAATGCAAAATTATGACATCACAATCCATGCAATGCAACATTTAATGCAAAATTATTACATCAATATCCATGCAATGCAACATTTAATGCAACATTATGACATCACAATACATGTAATGCAAAATTATGCAATCACAATCCATGCAATGCAACATTTAATGCAAAATTATGCAAACACAATTCATGCAATGCAACATTTAATGCAAGATTATGACATCACAATACATGCAATGCAACAGTTAATGCAAAATTATGACATCACAATCCATGCAATGTAAAATTATGACATCACAATAAATGCAATGCAAAAATCAATGCAATCACAATCCATGCAATGCAACATTTAATGCAAAATTATGACATCACAATCCATGCAATGCAAAATTCAATGCAAAATTAAGACATCACAATCCATGCAATGCAACATTTAATGCAAAATTATGACATCACAACCCATGCATGCAACATTTAATGCAAAATTATGCAAACAAAATCAATGCAATTCAACATTTAATCCAAAATTATGACATCACAATCCATGCAATGCAACATTTAATGCAACATTATGACATCACAATACATGTAATACAACATGTAATGCAAAATTATGCAATCACAATCCATGCAATGCAACATTTAATGCAAAATTATGCAAACACAATCCATGCAATTCAATATTTAATGCAAAATTATGACATCACAATCCATGCAATGCAACAATTAATGCATAATTATGCAATCACAATCCATGCAATGCAACATATAATGAAAAAATATGACATCACAATCCATGCAATGCAACATTTAATGCAAAATTATTACATCACAATACATGCAATGCAACATTTAATGCAACATTATGACATCACAATACATGTAAGCAACATGTAATGCAAAATTATGCAATCACAATCCATGCAATGCAACATTTAATGCAAAATTAGTACATCAATATCCATGCAATGCAACATTTAATGCAACATTATGACATCACAATACATGTAATGCAAACGTATGCAATCACAATCCATGCAATGCAACATTTAATGCAAAATTATGCAAACACAATCCATGCAATTCAACATTTAATGCAAAATTATGACATCACAATCCATGCAATGCAACATTTAATGCAAGATTATGACATCACAATACATGCAATGCAACAGTTAATGCAAAATTATGACATCACAATCCATGCAATGTAAAATTGTGCAATCACAATCCATGCAATGCAACATTTAATGCAAAATTATGACATCACAATACATGCAATGCAACAGTTAATGCAAAATTATGACATCACAATCCATGCAATGTAAAATTATGACAACACAATAAATGCAATGCAAAAATCAATGCAACATTATGCAATCACAATCCATGCAATGCAACATTTAATGCAAAATTATGACATCACAACCCATGCATGCAACATTTAATGCAAAATTATGCAAACAAAATCCATGCAATTCAACATTTAATCAAAATTATGACATCACAATACATGTAATGCAAAATTATGCAATCACAATCCATGCAATTCAACATTGAATGCAAAATTATGACATCACAATCCATGCAATGCAACATTTAATGCAAAATTATGACATCACAATCCATGCAATGCAACATTTAATGCAAAATTATGACATCACAATAAATGCAATGCAAAAATCAATGCAACATTATGCAATCACAATCCATGCAATGCAACATTTAATGCAAAAGTACGCAAACACAATCCATGCAATGCAACATTTAATGCAAAATTATGACATCACAATACATGCAATGCAACATTTAATGCAAAATTATGACATCACAATACATGTAATGCAACATGTAATGCAAAATTATGCAATCACAATCCATGTAATGCAACATTTAATGCAAAATTATGACATCACAATAAATGCAATGCAAAATTCAATGCAACATTATGCAATCACAATCCATGCAATGCAACATTTAATGCAAAATTATGACATCACAATACATGCAATGCAACAGTTAATGCAAAATTATGACATCACAATCCATGCAATGTAAAATTATGACATCACAATAAATGCAATGCAAAAATCAATGCAACATTATGCAATCACAATCCATGCAATGCAACATTTAATGCAAAATTATGACATCACAACCCATGCATGCAACATTTAATGCAAAATTATGCAAACAAAATCCATGCAATTCAACATTTAATCCAAAATTATGACATCACAATACATGTAATGCAAAATTATGCAATCACAATCCATGCAATGCAACATTTAATGCAAAATTATGCAAACACAATCCATGCAATTCAACATTTAATGCAAAATTATGACATCACAATCCATGCAATGCAACATTTAATGCAAAATTATGCAAACAAAATCCATGCAATTCAACATTTAATCCAAAATTATGACATCACAATCCATGCAGTGCAACATTTAATGCAAAATTATGACATCACAATAAATGCAATGCAAAATTCAATGCAACATTATGCAATCACAATCCATGCAATGCAACATTTAATGCAAAATTATGCAAACTCAATCCATGCAATTCAACATTTAATGCAAAATTATGACATCACAATCCATGCAATGCAACATTTAATGCAAAATTATGCAAACAAAATCCATGCAATTCAACATTTAATCCAAAATTATGACATCACAATACATGCAATGCAACAGTTAATGCAAAATTATGACATCACAATCCATGCAATGTAAAATTATGACATCACAATAAATGCAATGCAAAAATCAATGCAACATTATGCAATCACAATCCATGCAATGCAACATTTAATGCAAAATTATGACATCACAACCCATGCATGCAACATTTAATGCAAAATTATGCAAACAAAATCCATGCAATTCAACATTTAATCCAAAATTATGACATCACAATACATGTAATGCAAAATTATGCAATCACAATCCATGCAATTCAACATTGAATGCAAAATTATGACATCACAATCCATGCAATGCAACATTTAATGCAAAATTATGACATCACAATAAATGCAATGCAAAAATCAATGCAACATTATGCAATCACAATCCATGCAATGCAACATTTAATGCAAAAGTACGCAAACACAATCCATGCAATTCAACATTGAATGCAAAATTATGACATCACAATCCATGCAATGCAACATTTAATGCAAAATTATGACATCACAATACATGTAATGCAACATGTAATGCAAAATTATGCAATCACAATCCATGTAATGCAACATTTAATGCAAAATTATGACATCACAATAAATGCAATGCAAAATTCAATGCAACATTATGCAATCACAATCCATGCAATGCAACATTTAATGCAAAATTATGACATCGCAATACATGCAATGCAACAGTTAATGCAAAATTATGACATCACAATCCATGCAATGTAAAATTATGACATCACAATAAATGCAATGCAAAAATCAATGCAACATTATGCAATCACAATCCATGCAATGCAACATTTAATGCAAAATTATGACATCACAACCCATGCATGCAACATTTAATGCAAAATTATGCAAACAAAATCCATGCAATTCAACATGTAATCCAAAATTATGACATCACAATACATGTAATGCAAAATTATGCAATCACAATCCATGCAATGCAACATTTAATGCAAAATTATGCAAACACAATCCATGCAATTCAACATTTAATGCAAAATTATGACATCACAATCCATGCAATGCAACATTTAATGCAAAATTATGCAAACAAAATCCATGCAATTCAACATTTAATCCAAAATTATGACATCACAATCCATGCAGTGCAACATTTAATGCAAAATTATGACATCACAATAAATGTAATGCAAAATTCAATGCAACATTATGCAATCACAATCCATGCAATGCAACATTTAATGCAAAATTATGCAAACACAATCCATGCAATTCAACATTTAATGCAAAATTATGACATCACAATCCATGCAATGCAACATTTAATGCAAAATTATGCAAACAAAATCCATGCAATTCAACATTTAATCCAAAATTATGACATCACAATACATGTAATGCAAAATTATGCAATCACAATCCATGCAATTCAACATTGAATGCAAAATTATGACATCACAATCCATGCAATGCAACATTTAATGCAAAATTATGACATCACAATACATGCAATGCAACAGTTAATGCAAAATTATGACATCACAATCCATGCAATGTAAAATTATGACATCACAATAAATGCAATGCAAAAATCAATGCAACATTATGCAATCACAATCCATGCAATGCAACATTTAATGCAAAATTATGACATCACAACCCATGCATGCAACATTTAATGCAAAATTATGCAAACAAAATCCATGCAATTCAACATTTAATCCAAAATTATGACATCACAATACATGTAATGCAAAATTATGCAATCACAATCCATGCAATGCAACATTTAATGCAAAATTATGCAAACACAATCCATGCAATTCAACATTTAATGCAAAATTATGACATCACAATCCATGCAATGCAACATTTAATGCAAAATTATGCAAACAAAATCCATGCAATTCAACATTTAATCCAAAATTATGACATCACAATCCATGCAGTGCAACATTTAATGCAAAATTATGACATCACAATAAATGCAATGCAAAATTCAATGCAACATTATGCAATCACAATCCATGCAATGCAACATTTAATGCAAAATTATGCAAACACAATCCATGCAATTCAACATTTAATGCAAAATTATGACATCACAATCCATGCAATGCAACATTTAATGCAAAAGTATGCAAACAAAATCCATGCAATTCAACATTTAATCCAAAATTATGACATCACAATACATGCAATGCAACAGTTAATGCAAAATTATGCAATCACAATCCATGTAATGCAACATTTAATGCAAAATTATGACATCACAATAAATGCAATGCAAAATGCAATGCAACATTATGCAATCACAATCCATGCAATGTAACATTTAATGCAAAATTATGACATCACAATACATGCAATGCAACAGTTAATGCAAAATTATGACATCACAATCCATGCAATGTAAAATTATGACATCACAAAAAATGCAATGCAAAAATCAATGCAACATTATGCAATCACAATCCATGCAATGCAACATTTAATGCAAAATTATGACATCACAACCCATGCATGCAACATTTAATGCAAAATTATGCAAACAAAATCCATGCAATTCAACATTTAATCCAAAATTATGACATCACAATACATGTAATGCAAAATTATGCAATCACAATCCATGCAATTCAACATTGAATGCAAAATTATGACATCACAATCCATGCAATGCAACATTTAATGCAAAATTATGACATCACAATCCATGCAATGCAACATTTAATGCAAAATTATGACATCACAATAAATGCAATGCAAAAATCAATGCAACATTATGCAATCACAATCCATGCAATGCAACATTTAATGCAAAAGTACGCAAACACAATCCATGCAATTCAACATTGAATGCAAAATTATGACATCACAATCCATGCAATGCAACATTTAATGCAAAATTATGACATCACAATACATGTAATGCAACATGTAATGCAAAATTATGCAATCACAATCCATGTAATGCAACATTTAATGCAAAATTATGACATCACAATAAATGCAATGCAAAATGCAATGCAACATTATGCAATCACAATCCATGCAATGCAACATTTAATGCAAAATTATGACATCACAACCCATGCATGCAACATTTAATGCAAAATTATGCAAACAAAATCCATGCAATTCAACATTTAATCCAAAATTATGACATCACAATACATGAAATGCAAAATTATGCAATCACAATCCATGCAATGCAACATTTAATGCAAAATTATGCAAACACAATCCATGCAATTCAACATTTAATGCAAAATTATGACATCGCAATCCATGCAATGCAACATTTAATGCAAAATTATGCAAACAAAATCCATGCAATTCAACATTTAATCCAAAATTATGACATCACAATCCATGCAGTGCAACATTTAATGCAAAATTATGACATCACAATAAATGCAATGCAACATGTAATGCAAAATTATGCAATCACAATCCATGCAATTCAACATTGAATGCAAAATTATGACATCACAATCCATGTAATGCAACATTTAATGCAAAATTATGACATCACAATAAATGCAATGCAAAATTCAATGCAACATTTAGCAATCACAATCCATGCAATGCAATATTTAATGCAAAATTATGACATCACAATACATGCAATGCAACAGTTAATGCAAAATTATGACATCACAATCCATGCAATGTAAAATTATGACATCACAATAAATGCAATGCAAAAATCAATGCAACATTATGCAATCACAATCCATGCAATGCAACATTTAATGCAAAATTATGACATCACAACCCATGCATGCAACATTTAATGCAAAATTATGCAAACAAAATCCATGCAATTCAACATTTAATCCAAAATTATGACATCACAATACATGTAATGCAAAATTATGCAATCACAATCCATGCAATTCAACATTGAATGCAAAATTATGCAAACACAATCCATGCAATTCAACATTTAATGCAAAATTATGACATCACAATCCATGCAATGCAACATTTAATGCAAAATCATGACATCACAATAAATGCAATGCAAAAATCAATGCAACATTATGCAATCACAATCCATGCAATGCAACATTTAATGCAAAATTATGCAAACAAAATCCATGCAATTCAACATTTAATCCAAAATTATGACATCACAATCCATGCAGTGCAACATTTAATGCAAAATTATGACATCACAATAAATGCAATGCAAAATTCAATGCAACATTATGCAATCACAATCCATGCAATGCAACATTTAATGCAAAATTATGACATCACAATACATGCAATGCAACAGTTAATGCAAAATTATGACATCACAATCCATGCAATGTAAAATTATGACATCACAATAAATGCAATGCAAAAATCAATGCAACATTATGCAATCACAATCCATGCAATGCAACATTTAATGCAAAATTATGACATCACAACCCATGCATGCAACATTTAATGCAAAATTATGCAAACAAAATCCATGCAATTCAACATTTAATGCAAAATTATGACATCACAATCCATGCAATGCAACATTTAATGCAAAATTATGCAAACAAAATCCATGCAATTCAACATTTAATCCAAAATTATGACATCACAATCCATGCAGTGCAACATTTAATGCAAAATTATGACATCACAATAAATGCAATGCAAAATTCAATGCAACATTATGCAATCACAATCCATGCAATGCAACATTTAATGCAAAATTATGACATCACAACCCATGCATGCAACATTTAATGCAAAATTATGCAAACAAAATCCATGCAATTCAACATTTAATCCAAAATTATGACATCACAATACATGTAATGCAAAATTATGCAATCACAATCCATGCAATTCAACATTGAATGCAAAATTATGCAAACACAATCCATGCAATTCAACATTTAATGCAAAATTATGACATCACAATCCATGCAATGCAACATTTAATGCAAAATCATGACATCACAATAAATGCAATGCAAAAATCAATGCAACATTATGCAATCACAATCCATGCAATGCAACATTTAATGCAAAATTATGCAAACAAAATCCATGCAATTCAACATTTAATCCAAAATTATGACATCACAATCCATGCAGTGCAACATTTAATGCAAAATTATGACATCACAATAAATGCAATGCAAAATTCAATGCAACATTATGCAATCACAATCCATGCAATGCAACATTTAATGCAAAATTATGACATCACAATACATGCAATGCAACAGTTAATGCAAAATTATGACATCACAATCCATGCAATGTAAAATTATGACATCACAATAAATGCAATGCAAAAATCAATGCAACATTATGCAATCACAATCCATGCAATGCAACATTTAATGCAAAATTATGACATCACAACCCATGCATGCAACATTTAATGCAAAATTATGCAAACAAAATCCATGCAATTCAACATTTAATGCAAAATTATGACATCACAATCCATGCAATGCAACATTTAATGCAAAATTATGCAAACAAAATCCATGCAATTCAACATTTAATCCAAAATTATGACATCACAATCCATGCAGTGCAACATTTAATGCAAAATTATGACATCACAATAAATGCAATGCAAAATTCAATGCAACATTATGCAATCACAATCCATGCAATGCAACATTTAATGCAAAATTATGCAAACACAATCCATGCAATTCAACATTTAAGGCAAAATTATGACATCACAATCCATGCAATGCAACATTTAATGCAAAATTATGCAAACAAAATCCATGCAATTCAACATTTAATCCAAAATTATGACATCACAATACATGTAATGCAAAATTATGCAATCACAATCCATGCAATTCAACATTGAATGCAAAATTATGACATCACAATCCATGCAATGCAACATTTAATGCAAAATTATGACATCATAATACATGCAATGCAACAGTTAATGCAAAATTATGACATCACAATCCATGCAATGTAAAATTATGACATCACAATAAATGCAATGCAAAAATCAATGCAACATTATGCAATCACAATCCATGCAATGCAACATTTAATGCAAAATTATGACATCACAACCCATGCATGCAACATTTAATGCAAAATTATGCAAACAAAATCCATGCAATTCAACATTTAATCCAAAATTATGACATCACAATACATGTAATGCAAAATTATGCAATCACAATCCATGCAATTCAACATTGAATGCAAAATTATGACATCACAATCCATGCAATGCAACATTTAATGCAAAATTATGACATCACAATCCATGCAATGCAACATTTAATGCAAAATTATGACATCACAATAAATGCAATGCAAAAATCAATGCAACATTATGCAATCACAATCCATGCAATGCAACATTTAATGCAAAAGTACGCAAACACAATCCATGCAATTCAACATTGAATGCAAAATTATGACATCACAATCCATGCAATGCAACATTTAATGCAAAATTATGACATCACAATACATGTAATGCAACATGTAATGCAAAATTATGCAATCACAATCCATGTAATGCAACATTTAATGCAAAATTATGACATCACAATAAATGCAATGCAAAATTCAATGCAACATTATGCAATCACAATCCATGCAATGCAACATTTAATGCAAAATTATGACATCACAATACATGCAATGCAACAGTTAATGCAAAATTATGACATCACAATCCATGCAATGTAAAATTATGACATCACAATAAATGCAATGCAAAAATCAATGCAACATTATGCAATCACAATCCATGCAATGCAACATTTAATGCAAAATTATGACATCACAACCCATGCATGCAACATTTAATGCAAAATTATGCAAACAAAATCCATGCAATTCAACATTTAATCCAAAATTATGACATCACAATCCATGCAATGCAACATTTAATGCAAAATTATGACATCACAACCCATGCATGCAACATTTAATGCAAAATTATGCAAACAAAATCCATGAAATTCAACATTTAATACAAAATTATGACATCACAATACATGTAATGCAAAATTATGACATCACAATCCATGCAATGCAACATTTAATGCAAAATTATGCAAACACAATCCATGCAATGCAACATTTAATTCAAAATTATGACATCACAATACATGTAATGCAACATGTAATGCAAAATTATGCAATCACAATCCATGCAATTCAACATTGAATGCAAAATTATGACATCACAATCCATGCAATGCAACATTTAATGCAAAATTATGACATCACAATCCATGCAATGCAACATTTAATGCAAAATTATGACATCACAATCCATGCAATGTAAAATTATGACATCACAATAAATGCAATGCAAAAATCAATGCAATCACAATCCATGCAATGCAACATTTAATGCAAAATTATGACATCACAATCCATGCAATGCAACAGTTAATGCAACATTATGACATCACAATCCATGCAATGCAAAATTCAATGCAAAATTAAGACATCACAATCCATGCAATGCAACATGTAATGCAAAATTATGACATCACAACCCATGCATGCAACATTTAATGCAAAATTATGCAAACAAAATCCATGCAATTCAACATTTAATCCAAAATTATGACATCACAATCCATGCAATGCAACATTTAATGCAACATTATGACATCACAATACATGTAATACAACATGTAATGCAAAATTATGCAATCACAATCCATGCAATGCAACATTTAATGCAAAATTATGCAAACACAATCCATGCAATTCAATATTTAATGCAAAATTATGACATCACAATCCATGCAATGCAACAATTAATGCATAATTATGCAATCACAATCCATGCAATGCAACATATAATGAAAAAATATGACATCACAATAAATGCAATGCAAAATTCAATGCAACATTATGCAATCACAATCCATGCAATGCAACATGTAATGCAACATTATGACATCACAATACATGTAATGCAAAATTATGCAATCACAATCCATGCAATGCAACATTTAATGCAAAATTATGCAAACACAATCCATGCAATTCAACATTTAATGCAAAATTATGACATCACAATCCATGCAATGCAACATTTAATGCAAAATTATGACATCACAATAAATGCAATGCAAAATTCAATGCAACATTATGCAATCACAATCCATGCAATGCAACATTTAATGCAAGATTATGACATCACAATACATGCAATGCAACAGTTAATGCAAAATTATGACATCACAATCCATGCAATGTAAAATTATGCAATCACAATCCATGCAATGCAACATTTAATGCAAAATTATGCAAACACAATCCATGCAATGCAACATTTATTGCAAAATTATGACATCACAATACATGCAATGCAACAGTTAATGCCAAATTATGACATCACAATCCATGCAATGTAAAATTATGACATCACAATAAATGCAATGCAAAAATCAATGCAACAATATGCAATCACAATCCATGCAATGCAACATTTAATGCAAAATTATGACATCACAACCCATGCATGCAACATTTAATGCAAAATTATGCAAACAAAATCCATGCAATTCAACATTTAATCCAAAATTATGACATCACAATACATGTAATGCAAAATTATGCAATCACAATCCATGCAATGCAACATTTAATGCAAAATTATGCAAACACAATCCATGCAATTCAACATTTAATGCAAAATTATGACATCGCAATCCATGCAATGCAACATTTAATGCAAAATTATGCAAACAAAATCCATGCAATTCAACATTTAATCCAAAATTATGACATCACAATCCATGCAGTGCAACATTTAATGCAAAATTATGACATCACAATAAATGCAATGCAACATGTAATGCAAAATTATGCAATCACAATCCATGCAATTCAACATTGAATGCAAAATTATGACATCACAATCCATGCAATGCAACATTTAATGCAAAATTATGACATCACAATCCATGCAATGCAACATTTAATGCAAAATTATGACATCACAATACATGTAATGCAACATGTAATGCAAAATTATGCAATCACAATCCATGTAATGCAACATTTAATGCAAAATTATGACATCACAATAAATGCAATGCAAAATTCAATGCAACATTTAGCAATCACAATCCATGCAATGCATCATTTAATGCAAAATTATGACATCACAATACATGCAATGCAACAGTTAATGCAAAATTATGACATCACAATCCATGCAATGTAAAATTATGACATCACAATAAATGCAATGCAAAAATCAATGCAACATTATGCAATCACAATCCATGCAATGCAACATTTAATGCAAAATTATGACATCACAACCCATGCATGCAACATTTAATGCAAAATTATGCAAACAAAATCCATGCAATTCAACATTTAATCCAAAATTATGACATCACAATACATGTAATGCAAAATTATGCAATCACAATCCATGCAATTCAACATTGAATGCAAAATTATGCAAACACAATCCATGCAATTCAACATTTAATGCAAAATTATGACATCACAATCCATGCAATGCAACATTTAATGCAAAATCATGACATCACAATAAATGCAATGCAAAAACCAATGCAACATTATGCAATCACAATCCATGCAATGCAACATTTAATGCAAAAGTACGCAAACACAATCCATGCAATTCAACATTGAATGCAAAATTATGACATCACAATACATGTAATGCAAAATTATGCAATCACAATCCATGCAATGCAACATTTAATGCAAAATTATGCAAACACAATCCATGCAATTCAACATTTAATCCAAAATTATGACATCACAATCCATGCAATGCAACATTTAATGCAAAATTATGCAAACAAAATCCATGCAATTCAACATTTAATCCAAAATTATGACATCACAATCCATGCAGTGCAACATTTAATGCAAAATTATGACATCACAATAAATGCAATGCAAAATTCAATGCAACATTATGCAATCACAATCCATGCAATGCAACATTTAATGCAAAATTATGCAAACACAATCCATGCAATTCAACATTTAATGCAAAATTATGACATCACAATCCATGCAATGCAACATTTAATGCAAAATTATGCAAACAAAATCCATGCAATGCAACAGTTAATGCAAAATTATGACATCACAATCCATGCAATGTAAAATTATGACATCACAATAAATGCAATGCAAAAATCAATGCAACATTATGCAATCACAATCCATGCAATGCAACATTTAATGCAAAATTATGACATCACAACCCATGCATGCAACATTTAATGCAAAATTATGCAAACAAAATCCATGCAATTCAACATTTAATCCAAAATTATGACATCACAATACATGTAATGCAAAATTATGCAATCACAATCCATGCAATTCAACATTGAATGCAAAATTATGACATCACAATCCATGCAAAGCAACATTTAATGCAAAATTATGACATCACAATCCATGCAATGCAACATTTAATGCAAAATTATGACATCACAATAAATGCAATGCAAAAATCAATGCAACATTATGCAATCACAATCCATGCAATGCAACATTTAATGCAAAAGTACGCAAACACAATCCATGCAATTCAACATTGAATGCAAAATTATGACATCACAATCCATGCAATGCAACATTTAATGCAAAATTATGACATCACAATACATGTAATGCAACATGTAATGCAAAATTATGCAATCACAATCCATGTAATGCAACATTTAATGCAAAATTATGACATCACAATAAATGCAATGCAAAATTCAATGCAACATTATGCAATCACAATCCATGCAATGCAACATTTAATGCAAAATTATGACATCACAATACATGCAATGCAACAGTTAATGCAAAATTATGACATCACAATCCATGCAATGTAAAATTATGACATCACAATAAATGCAATGCAAAAATCAATGCAACATTATGCAATCACAATCCATGCAATGCAACATTTAATGCAAAATTATGACATCACAACCCATGCATGCAACATTTAATGCAAAATTATGCAAACAAAATCCATGCAATTCAACATTTAATCCAAAATTATGACATCACAATCCATGCAATGCAACATTTAATGCAAAATTATGACATCACAACCCATGCATGCAACATTTAATGCAAAATTTTGCAAACAAAATCCATGAAATTCAACATTTAATACAAAATTATGACATCACAATACATGTAATGCAAAATTATGCAATCACAATCCATGCAATGCAACATTGAATGCAAAATTATGCAAACACAATCCATGCAATGCAACATTTAATTCAAAATTATGACATCACAATCCATGCAATGCAACATGTAATGCAAAATTATGCAATCACAATCCATGCAATTCAACATTGAATGCAAAATTATGACATCACAATCCATGCAATGCAACATTTAATGCAAAATTATGACATCACAATCCATGCAATGCAACATTTAATGCAAAATTATGACATCACAATCCATGCAATGTAAAATTATGACATCACAATCCATGCAATGCAACAGTTAATGCAACATTATGACATCACAATCCATGCAATGCAAAATTCAATGCAAAATTAAGACATCACAATCCATGCAATGCAACATTTAATGCAAAATTATGACATCACAACCCATGCATGCAACATTTAATGCAAAATTATGCAAACAAAATCCATGCAATTCAACATTTAATCCAAAATTATGACATCACAATCCATGCAATGCAACATTTAATGCAACATTATGACATCACAATACATGTAATACAACATGTAATGCAAAATTATGCAATCACAATCCATGCAATGCAACATTTAATGCAAAATTATGCAAACACAATCCATGCAATTCAATATTTAATGCAAAATTATGACATCACAATCCATGCAATGCAACAATTAATGCATAATTATGCAATCACAATCCATGCAATGCAACATATAATGAAAAAATATGACATCACAATCCATGCAATGCAACATTTAATGCAAAATTATTACATCACAATACATGCAATGCAACATTTAATGCAACATTATGACATCACAATACATGTAAGCAACATGTAATGCAAAATTATGCAATCACAATCCATGCAATGCAACATTTAATGCAAAATTATTACATCAATATCCATGCAATGCAACATTTAATGCAACATTATGACATCACAATACATGTAATGCAAAATTATGCAATCACAATCCATGCAATGCAACATTTAATGCAAAATTATGCAAACACAATCCATGCAATTCAACATTTAATGCAAAATTAAGGCATCACAATCCATGCAATGCAACATTTAATGCAAAAATATGACATCACAATAAATGCAATGCAAAATTCAATGCAACATTATGCAATCACAATCGATGCAATGCAACATTTAATGCAAGATTATGACATCACAATACATGGAATGCAACAGTTAATGCAAAATTATGACTTCACAATCCATGCAATGTAAAATTATGCAATCACAATCCATGCAATGCAACATTTAATGCAAAATTATGCAAACACAATCCATGCAATGCAACATTTAATGCAAAATTATGACATCACAACCCATGCATGCAACATTTAATGCAAAATTATGCAAACAAAATCCATGCAATTCAACATTTAATCCAAAATTATGACATCACAATACATGTAATGCAAAATTATGCAATCACAATCCATGCAATTCAACATTGAATGCAAAATTATGACATCACAATCCATGCAATGCAACATTTAATGCAAAATTATGACATCACAATCCATGCAATGCAACATTTAATGCAAAATTATGACATCACAATAAATGCAATGCAAAAATCAATGCAACATTATGCAATCACAATCCATGCAATGCAACATTTAATGCAAAAGTACGCAAACACAATCCATGCAATGCAACATTGAATGCAAAATTATGACATCACAATCCATGCAATGCAACATTTAATGCAAAATTATGACATCACAATACATGTAATGCAACATGTAATGCAAAATTATGCAATCACCATCCATGTAATGCAACATTTAATGCAAAATTATGACATCACAATAAATGCAATGCAAAATTCAATGCAACATTATGCAATCACAATCCATGCAATGCAACATTTAATGCAAAATTATGACATCACAATACATGCAATGCAACAGTTAATGCAAAATTATGACATCACAATCCATGCAATGTAAAATTATGACATCACAATAAATGCAATGCAAAAATCAATGCAACATTATGCAATCACAATCCATGCAATGCAACATTTAATGCAAAATTATGACATCACAACCCATGCATGCAACATTTAATGCAAAATTATGCAAACAAAATCCATGCAATTCAACATTTAATCCAAAATTATGACATCACAATACATGTAATGCAAAATTATGAATTCACAATCCATGCAATGCAACATTTAATGCAAAATTATGCAAACACAATCCATGCAATTCAACATTTAATGCAAAATTATGACATCACAATCCATGCAATGCAACATTTAATGCAAAATTATGCAAACAAAATCCATGCAATTCAACATTTAATCCAAAATTATGACATCACAATCCATGCAGTGCAACATTTAATGCAAAATTATGACATCACAATAAATGCAATGCAAAATTCAATGCAACATTATGCAATCACAATCCATGCAATGCAACATTTAATGCAAAATTATGCAAACACAATCCATGCAATTCAACATTTAATGCAAAATTATGACATCACAATCCATGCAATGCAACATTTAATGCAAAATTATGCAAACAAAATCCATGCAATTCAACATTTAATCCAAAATTATGACATCACAATACATGCAATGCAACAGTTAATGCAAAATTATGACATCACAATCCATGCAATGTAAAATTATGACATCACAATAAATGCAATGCAAAAATCAATGCAACATTATGCAATCACAATCCATGCAATGCAACATTTAATGCAAAATTATGACATCACAACCCATGCATGCAACATTTAATGCAAAATTATGCAAACAAAATCCATGCAATTCAACATTTAATCCAAAATTATGACATCACAATACATGTAATGCAAAATTATGCAATCACAATCCATGCAATTCAACATTGAATGCAAAATTATGACATCACAATCCATGCAATGCAACATTTAATGCAAAATTATGACATCACAATCCATGCAATGCAACATTTAATGCAAAATTATGACATCACAATAAATGCAATGCAAAAATCAATGCAACATTATGCAATCACAATCCATGCAATGCAACATTTAATGCAAAATTATGACATCACAACCCATGCATGCAACATTTAATGCAAAATTATGCAAACAAAATCCATGCAATTCAACATTTAATCCAAAATTATGACATCACAATACATGTAATGCAAAATTATGCAATCACAATCCATGCAATTCAACATTGAATGCAAAATTATGACATCACAATCCATGCAATGCAACATTTAATGCAAAATTATGACATCACAATCCATGCAATGCAACATTTAATGCAAAATTATGACATCACAATAAATGCAATGCAAAAATCAATGCAACATTATGCAATCACAATCCATGCAATGCAACATTTAATGCAAAAGTACGCAAACACAATCCATGCAATTCAACATTGAATGCAAAATTATGACATCACAACCCATGCATGCAACATTTAATGCAAAATTATGCAAACAAAATCCATGCAATTCAACATTTAATCCAAAATTATGACATCACAATACATGCAATGCAACATTTAATGCAACATTTTGCAAACACAATCCATGCAATTCAACATTTAATGCAAAATTATGACATCGCAATCCATGCAATGCAACATTTAATGCAAAATTATGCAAACAAAATCCATGCAATTCAACATTTAATCCAAAATTATGACATCACAATCCATGCAGTGCAACATTTAATGCAAAATTATGACATCACAATTAATGCAATGCAACATGTAATGCAAAATTATGCAATCACAATCCATGCAATTTAACATTGAATGCAAAATTATGACATCACAATCCATGCAATGCAACATTTAATGCAAAATTATGACATCACAATCCATGCAATGCAACATTTAATGCAAAATTATGACATCACAATACATGTAATGCAACATGTAATGCAAAATTATGCAATCACAATCCATGTAATGCAACATTTAATGCAAAATTATGACATCACAATAAATGCAATGCAAAATTCAATGCAACATTTAGCAATCACAATCCATGCAATGCAACATTTAATGCAAAATTATGACATCACAATACATGCAATGCAACAGTTAATGCAAAATTATGACATCACAATCCATGCAATGTAAAATTATGACATCACAATAAATGCAATGCAAAAATCAATGCAACATTATGCAATCACAATCCATGCAATGCAACATTTAATGCAAAATTATGACATCACAACCCATGCATGCAACATTTAATGCAAAATTATGCAAACAAAATCCATGCAATTCAACATTTAATCCAAAATTATGACATCACAATACATGTAATGCAAAATTATGCAATCACAATCCATGCAATGCAACATTTAATGCAAAATTATGCAAACACAATCCATGCAATTCAACATTTAATGCAAAATTATGACATCACAATCCATGCAATGCAACATTTAATGCAAAATTATGCAAACAAAATCCATGCAATTCAACATTTAATCCAAAATTATGACATCACAATCCATGCAGTGCAACATTTAATGCAAAATTATGACATCACAATAAATGCAATGCAAAATTCAATGCAAAATTATGACATCACAATAAATGTAATGGAACATGTAATGCAAAATTATGCAATCACAATCCATGCAATTCAACATTGAATGCAAAATTATGACATCACAATCCATGCAATGCAACATTTAATGCAAAATTATGACATCACAATCCATGCAATGCAACATTTAATGCAAAATTATGACATCACAATAAATGCAATGCAAAAATCAATGCAACATTATGCAATCACAATCCATGCAATGCAACATTTAATGCAAAATTATGACATCACAACCCATGCATGCAACATTTAATGCAAAATTATGCAAACAAAATCCATGCAATTCAACATTTAATCCAAAATTATGACATCACAATACATGTAATGCAAAATTATGCAATCACAATCCATGCAATTCAACATTGAATGCAAAATTATGACATCACAATCCATGCAATGCAACATTTAATGCAAAATTATGACATCACAATCCATGCAATGCAACATTTAATGCAAAATTATGACATCACAATAAATGCAATGCAAAAATCAATGCAACATTATGCAATCACAATCCATGCAATGCAACATTTAATGCAAAAGTACGCAAACACAATCCATGCAATTCAACATTGAATGCAAAATTATGACATCACAATCCATGCAATGCAACATTTAATGCAAAATTATGACATCACAATACATGTAATGCAACATGTAATGCAAAATTATGCAATCACAATCCATGTAATGCAACATTTAATGCAAAATTATGACATCACAATAAATGCAATGCAAAATTCAATGCAACATTATGCAATCACAATCCATGCAATGCAACATTTAATGCAAAATTATGACATCACAATACATGCATTGCAACAGTTAATGCAAAATTATGACATCACAATCCATGCAATGTAAAATTATGACATCACAATAAATGCAATGCAAAAATCAATGCAACATTATGCAATCACAATCCATGCAATGCAACATTTAATGCAAAATTATGACATCACAACCCTTGCATGCAACATTTAATGCAAAATTATGCAAACAAAATCCATGCAATTCAACATTTAATCCAAAATTATGACATCACAATACATGTAATGCAAAATTATGCAATCACAATCCATGCAATGCAACATTTAATGCAAAATTATGCAAACACAATCCATGCAATTCAACATTTAATGCATAATTATGACATCACAATACATGTAATGCAACATGTAATGCAAAATTATGCAATCACAATCCATGCAATTCAACATTGAATGCAAAATTATGACATCACAATCCATGCAATGCAACATTTAATGCAAAATTATGACATCACAACCCATGCATGCAACATTTAATGCAAAATTATGCAAACAAAATCCATGCAATTCAACATTTAATCCAAAATTATGACATCACAATACATGTAATGCTAAATTATGCAATCACAATCCATGCAATGCAACATTTAATGCAAAATTATGCAAACACAATCCATGCAATGCAACATTTAATGCAAAATTATGACATCACAATACATGTAATGCAACATGTAATGCAAAATTATGCAATCACAATCCATGCAATTCAACATTGAATGCAAAATTATGACATCACAATCCATGCAATGCAACATTTAATGCAAAATTATGACATCACAATCCATGCAATGCAACATTTAATGCAAAATTATGACATCACAATACATGTAATGCAACATGTAATGCAAAAGTATGCAATCACAATCCATGTAATGCAACATTTAATGCAAAATTATGACATCACAATAAATGCAATGCAAAATTCAATGCAAAATTATGCAAACAAAATCCATGCAATTCAACATTTAATCCAAAATTATGACATCACAATACATGTAATGCAAAATTATGCAATCACAATCCATGCAATGCAACATTTAATGCAAAATTATGCAAACACAATCCATGCAATGCAACATTTAATGCAAAATTATGACATCACAATACATGTAATGCAACATGTAATGCAAAATTATGCAATCACAATCCATGCAATTCAACAATGAATGCAAAATTATGACATCACAATCCATGCAATGCAACATTTAATGCAAAATTATGACATCACAATCAATGCAATGCAACATTTAATGCAAAATTATGACATCACAATACATGTAATGCAACATGTAATGCAAAATTATGCAATCACAATCCATGTAATGCAACATTTAATGCAAAATTATGACATCACAATAAATGCAATGCAAAATTCAATACAACATTATGCAATCACAATCCATGCAATGCAACATTTAATGCAACATTATGCAATCACAATCCATGCAATGCAACATTTAATGCAAAAGTACGCAAACACAATCCATGCAATTCAACATTGAATGCAAAATTATGACATCACAATCCATGCAATGCAACATTTAATGCAAAATTATGACATCACAATACATGTAATGCAACATGTAATGCAAAATTATGCAATCACAATCCATGTAATGCAACATTTAATGCAAAATTATGACATCACAATCCATGCAATGCAACATTTAATGCAAAATTATGCAAACACAATCCATGCAATTCAACATTTAATGCAAAATTATGACATCACAATCCATGCAATGCAACATTTAATGCAAAATTATGACATCACAATACATGTAATGCAACATGTAATGCAAAATTATGCAATCACAATCCATAAAATGCAACATTTGATGCAAAATTATGCAAACACAATCCATGCAATTCAACATTTAATGCAAAATTATGACATCACAATCCATGCAATGCAACATTTAATGCAAAATTATGACATCACAATACATGTAATGCAAAATTATGACATCACAATCCATGCAATGCAACATTTAATGCAAAATTATGACATCACAATCCATGCAATGCAACATTTAATGCAAAATTATTACATCACAATCCATGCAATGCAACATTTAATGCAACATTATGACATCACAATACATGTAATGCAATATTATGCAATCACAATCCATGCAATTCAACATTTAATGCAAAATTATGACATCACAATCCATGCAATGCAACATTTAATGCAAAATTATGACATCACAATCCATGCAATGCAACATTTAATGCAAAATTATGCAATCGCAATCCATGCAATGCAACATTTAATGCAACATTATGCAATCACAATCCATGCAATGCAACATTTAATGCAAAATTGTGACATCACAATCCATGCAATGCAACATTTAATGCAAAATTATGCAAACACAATCCATGCAATTCAACATTTAATGCAATATTATGAATTCACAATCCATGCAATGCATCATTTAATGCAAAATTATGACATCACTGTCCATGCAATGCAACATTTTATGCAAAATTATGACAACACAACCCATGCAATGCAACATTATTACATCACAATACATGTAATGCAACATGTAATGCAAAATTATGACATCACAATCCATGCAATGCAACATTTAATGCAAAATTATGCAAACAAAATCCATGCAATTCAACATTTAATCCAAAATTATGACATCACAATCCATGCAATGCAACATTTAATGCAACATTATGACATCACAATACATGTAATGCAACATGTAATGCAAAATTATGCAATCACAATCCATGTAATGCAACATTTAATGCAAAATTATGCAAACACAATCCATGCAATTCCACATTTAATGCAAAATTATGACATCACAATCCATGCAATGCAACAATTAATGCATAATTATGCAATCACAATCCATGCAATGCAACATATAATGAAAAAATATGACATCACAATCCATGCAATGCAACATTTAATGCAAAATTATGACATCACAATCCATGCAATGCAACATTTAATGCAAAATTATTACATCAATATCCATGCAATGCAACATTTAATGCAACATTATGACATCACAATACATGTAATGCAAAATTATGCAATCACAATCCATGCAATTCAACATTTAATGCAAAATTATGACATCACAATCCATGCAATGCAACATTTAATGCAAAATTATGACATCACAATAAATGCAATGCAAAATTCAATGCAACATTATGCAATCACAATCCATGCAATGCAACATTAAATGCAAGATTATGACATCACAATACATGCAATGCAACAGTTAATGCAAAATTATGACATCACAATCCATGCAATGTAAAATTATGACATCACAATAAATGCAATGCAAAAATCAATGCAACATTATGCAATCACAATCCATGCAATGCAACATTTAATGCAAAATTATGCAATCACAATCCATGCAATGCAACAGTTAATGCAACATTATGACATCACAATCCATGCAATGCAAAATGCAATGCAAAATTATGACATCACAATCCATGCAATGCAACATTTAATGCAAAATGATGACATCACAACCCATGCATGCAACATTTAATACAAATTATGCAAACAAAATCCATGCAATTCAACATTTAATCCAAAATTATGACATCACAATCCATGCAATGCAACATTTAATGTAACATTATGACATCACAATACATGTAATGCAACATGTAATGCAAAATTATGCAATCACAATCCATGCAATGCAACATTTAATGCAAAATTATGCAAACACAATCCATGCAATTCAATATTTAATGCAAAATTATGACATCACAATCCATGCAATGCAACAATAAATGCATAATTATGCAATCACAATACATGCAATGCAACAATTAATGCAAAATTATGACATCACAATCCATGCAATGCAACATTTTATGCAAAATTATTACATCACAATCCATGCAATGCAACATTTAATGCAACATTATGACATCACAATAAATGTAATGCAACATGTAATGCAAAATTATGCAATCACAATCCATGCAATTCAACATTGAATGCAAAATTATGACATCACAATCCATGCAATGCAACATTTAATGCAAAATTATGACATCACAATCCATGCAATGCAACATTTAATGCAAAATTATGACATCACAATCCATGCAATGCAACATTTAATGCAAAATTATGACATCACAATAAATGCAATGCAAAAATCAATGCAACATTATGCAATCACAATCCATGCAATGCAACATTTAATGCAAAATTATGCAAACAAAATCCATGCAATTCAACATTTAATCCAAAATTATGACATCACAATACATGTAATGCAAAATTATGCAATCACAATCCATGCAATTCAACATTGAATGCAAAATTATGACATCACAATCCATGCAATGCAACATTTAATGCAAAATTATGACATCACAATCCATGCAATGCAACATTTAATGCAAAATTATGACATCACAATAAATGCAATGCAAAAATCAATGCAACATTATGCAATCACAATCCATGCAATGCAACATTTAATGCAAAAGTACGCAAACACAATCCATGCAATTCAACATTGAATGCAAAATTATGACATCACAATCCATGCAATGCAACATTTAATGCAAAATTATGACATCACAATACATGTAATGCAACATGTAATGCAAAATTATGCAATCACAATCCATGTAATGCAACATTTAATGCAAAATTATGACATCACAATAAATGCAATGCAAAATTCAATGCAACATTATGCAATCACAATCCATGCAATGCAACATTTAATGCAAAATTATGACATCACAACCCTTGCATGCAACATTTAATGCAAAATTATGCAAACAAAATCCATGCAATTCAACATTTAATCCAAAATTATGACATCACAATACATGTAATGCAAAATTATGCAATCACAATCCATGCAATGCAACATTTAATGCAAAATTATGCAAACACAATCCATGCAATTCAACATTTAATGCATAATTATGACATCACAATACATGTAATGCAACATGTAATGCAAAATTATGCAATCACAATCCATGCAATTCAACATTGAATGCAAAATTATGACATCACAATCCATGCAATGCAACATTTAATGCAAAATTATGACATCACAACCCATGCATGCAACATTTAATGCAAAATTATGCAAACAAAATCCATGCAATTCAACATTTAATCCAAAATTATGACATCACAATACATGTAATGCAAAATTATGCAATCACAATCCATGCAATTCAACATTGAATGCAAAAGTATGACATCACAATAAATGCAATGCAAAATTCAATGCAAAATTATGCAAACAAAATCCATGCAATTCAACATTTAATCCAAAATTATGACATCACAATACATGTAATGCAAAATTATGCAATCACAATCCATGCAATGCAACATTTAATGCAAAATTATGCAAACACAATCCATGCAATGCAACATTTAATGCAAAATTATGACATCACAATACATGTAATGCAACATGTAATGCAAAATTATGCAATCACAATCCATGCAATTCAACAATGAATGCAAAATTATGACATCACAATCCATGCAATGCAACATTTAATGCAAAATTATGACATCACAATCCATGCAATGCAACATTTAATGCAAAATGATGACATCACAATACATGTAATGCAACATGTAATGCAAAATTATGCAATCACAATCCATGTAATGCAACATTTAATGCAAAATTATGACATCACAATAAATGCAATGCAAAATTCAATACAACATTATGCAATCACAATCCATGCAATGCAACATTTAATGCAACATTATGCAATCACAATCCATGCAATGCAACATTTAATGCAAAAGTACGCAAACACAATCCATGCAATTCAACATTGAATGCAAAATTATGACATCACAATCCATGCAATGCAACATTTAATGCAAAATTATGACATCACAATACATGTAATGCAACATGTAATGCAAAATTATGCAATCACAATCCATGTAATGCAACATTTAATGCAAAATTATGACATCACAATCCATGCAATGCAACATTTAATGCAAAATTATGCAAACACAATCCATGCAATTCAACATTTAATGCAAAATGATGACATCACAATACATGCAATGCAACATTTAATGCAAAATTATGACATCACAATACATGTAATGCAACATGTAATGCAAAATTATGCAATCACAATCCATAAAATGCAACATTTGATGCAAAATTATGCAAACACAATCCATGCAATTCAACATTTAATGCAAAATTATGACATCACAATCCATGCAATGCAACATTTAATGCAAAATTATGACATCACAATACATGTAATGCAAAATTATGACATCACAATCCATGCAATGCAACATTTAATGCAAAATTATGACATCACAATCCATGCAATGCAACATTTAATGCAAAATTATTACATCACAATCCATGCAATGCAACATTTAATGCAACATTATGACATCACAATACATGTAATGCAATATTATGCAATCACAATCCATGCAATTCAACATTTAATGCAAAATTATGACATCACAATCCATGCAATGCAACATTTAATGCAAAATTATGACATCACAATCCATGCAATGCAACATTTAATGCAAAATTATGCAATCGCAATCCATGCAATTCAATATTTAATGCAAAATTATGACATCACAATCCATGCAATGCAACAATAAATGCATAATTATGCAATCACAATCCATGCAATGCAACATATAATGAAAAAATATGACATCACAATACATGCAATGCAACATTTAATGCAAAATTATGACATCACAATCCATGCAATGCAACATTTTATGCAAAATTATTACATCACAATCCATGCAATGCAACATTTAATGCAACATTATGACATCACAATACATGTAATGCAACATGTAATGCAAAATTATGCAATCACAATCCATGCAAAGTAACATTTAATGCAAAATTATGCAAACACTATCCATGCAATTCAACATTTAATGCAAAATTATGACATCACAATCCATTCATTGCAAAATTCAATGCAAAATTATGACATCACAATCCATGCAATGCAACATTTAATGCAAAATTATGACATCACAACCCATGCATGCAACATTTAATGCAAAATTATGCAAACAAAATCCATGCAATTCAACATTTAATCCAAAATTATGACATCACAATACATGCAATGCAACAGTTAATGCAAAATTATGACATCACAATCCATGCAATGTAAAATTATGACATCACAATAAATGCAATGCAAAAATCAATGCAACATTATGCAATCACAATCCATGCAATGCAACATTTAATGCAAAATTATGACATCACAACCCATGCATGCAACATTTAATGCAAAATTATGCAAACAAAATCCATGCAATTCAACATTTAATCCAAAATTATGACATCACAATACATGTAATGCAAAATTATGCAATCACAATCCATGCAATTCAACATTGAATGCAAAATTATGACATCACAATCCATGCAATGCAACATTTAATGCAAAATTATGACATCACAATCCATGCAATGCAACATTTAATGCAAAATTATGACATCACAATAAATGCAATGCAAAAATCAATGCAACATTATGCAATCACAATCCATGCAATGCAACATTTAATGCAAAATTATGACATCACAACCCATGCATGCAACATTTAATGCAAAATTATGCAAACAAAATCCATGCAATTCAACATTTAATCCAAAATTATGACATCACAATACATGTAATGCAAAATTATGCAATCACAATCCATGCAATTCAACATTGAATGCAAAATTATGACATCACAATCCATGCAATGCAACATTTAATGCAAAATTATGACATCACAATCCATGCAATGCAACATTTAATGCAAAATTATGACATCACAATAAATGCAATGCAAAAATCAATGCAACATTATGCAATCACAATCCATGCAATGCAACATTTAATGCAAAAGTACGCAAACACAATCCATGCAATTCAACATTGAATGCAAAATTATGACATCACAACCCATGCATGCAACATTTAATGCAAAATTATGCAAACAAAATCCATGCAATTCAACATTTAATCCAAAATTATGACATCACAATACATGTAATGCAAAATTATGCAATCACAATCCATGCAATGCAACATTTAATGCAACATTTTGCAAACACAATCCATGCAATTCAACATTTAATGCAAAATTATGACATCGCAATCCATGCAATGCAACATTTAATGCAAAATTATGCAAACAAAATCCATGCAATTCAACATTTAATCCAAAATTATGACATCACAATCCATGCAGTGCAACATTTAATGCAAAATTATGACATCACAATTAATGCAATGCAACATGTAATGCAAAATTATGCAATCACAATCCATGCAATTTAACATTGAATGCAAAATTATGACATCACAATCCATGCAATGCAACATTTAATGCAAAATTATGACATCACAATCCATGCAATGCAACATTTAATGCAAAATTATGACATCACAATACATGTAATGCAACATGTAATGCAAAATTATGCAATCACAATCCATGTAATGCAACATTTAATGCAAAATTATGACATCACAATAAATGCAATGCAAAATTCAATGCAACATTTAGCAATCACAATCCATGCAATGCAACATTTAATGCAAAATTATGACATCACAATACATGCAATGCAACAGTTAATGCAAAATTATGACATCACAATCCATGCAATGTAAAATTATGACATCACAATAAATGCAATGCAAAAATCAATGCAACATTATGCAATCACAATCCATGCAATGCAACATTTAATGCAAAATTATGACATCACAACCCATGCATGCAACATTTAATGCAAAATTATGCAAACAAAATCCATGCAATTCAACATTTAATCCAAAATTATGACATCACAATACATGTAATGCAAAATTATGCAATCACAATCCATGCAATGCAACATTTAATGCAAAATTATGCAAACACAATCCATGCAATTCAACATTTAATGCAAAATTATGACATCACAATCCATGCAATGCAACATTTAATGCAAAATTATGCAAACAAAATCCATGCAATTCAACATTTAATCCAAAATTATGACATCACAATCCATGCAGTGCAACATTTAATGCAAAATTATGACATCACAATAAATGCAATGCAAAATTCAATGCAAAATTATGACATCACAATAAATGTAATGGAACATGTAATGCAAAATTATGCAATCACAATCCATGCAATTCAACATTGAATGCAAAATTATGACATCACAATCCATGCAATGCAACATTTAATGCAAAATTATGACATCACAATCCATGCAATGCAACATTTAATGCAAAATTATGACATCACAATAAATGCAATGCAAAAATCAATGCAACATTATGCAATCACAATCCATGCAATGCAACATTTAATGCAAAATTATGACATCACAACCCATGCATGCAACATTTAATGCAAAATTATGCAAACAAAATCCATGCAATTCAACATTTAATCCAAAATTATGACATCACAATACATGTAATGCAAAATTATGCAATCACAATCCATGCAATTCAACATTGAATGCAAAATTATGACATCACAATCCAAGCAATGCAACATTTAATGCAAAATTATGACATCACAATCCATGCAATGCAACATTTAATGCAAAATTATGACATCACAATAAATGCAATGCAAAAATCAATGCAACATTATGCAATCACAATCCATGCAATGCAACATTTAATGCAAAAGTACGCAAACACAATCCATGCAATTCAACATTGAATGCAAAATTATGACATCACAATCCATGCAATGCAACATTTAATGCAAAATTATGACATCACAATACATGTAATGCAACATGTAATGCAAAATTATGCAATCACAATCCATGTAATGCAACATTTAATGCAAAATTATGACATCACAATAAATGCAATGCAAAATTCAATGCAACATTATGCAATCACAATCCATGCAATGCAACATTTAATGCAAAATTATGACATCACAATACATGCATTGCAACAGTTAATGCAAAATTATGACATCACAATCCATGCAATGTAAAATTATGACATCACAATAAATGCAATGCAAAAATCAATGCAACATTATGCAATCACAATCCATGCAATGCAACATTTAATGCAAAATTATGACATCACAACCCTTGCATGCAACATTTAATGCAAAATTATGCAAACAAAATCCATGCAATTCAACATTTAATCCAAAATTATGACATCACAATACATGTAATGCAAAATTATGCAATCACAATCCATGCAATGCAACATTTAATGCAAAATTATGCAAACACAATCCATGCAATTCAACATTTAATGCATAATTATGACATCACAATACATGTAATGCAACATGTAATGCAAAATTATGCAATCACAATCCATGCAATTCAACATTGAATGCAAAATTATGACATCACAATCCATGCAATGCAACATTTAATGCAAAATTATGACATCACAACCCATGCATGCAACATTTAATGCAAAATTATGCAAACAAAATCCATGCAATTCAACATTTAATCCAAAATTATGACATCACAATACATGTAATGCTAAATTATGCAATCACAATCCATGCAATGCAACATTTAATGCAAAATTATGCAAACACAATCCATGCAATGCAACATTTAATGCAAAATTATGACATCACAATACATGTAATGCAACATGTAATGCAAAATTATGCAATCACAATCCATGCAATTCAACATTGAATGCAAAATTATGACATCACAATCCATGCAATGCAACATTTAATGCAAAATTATGACATCACAATCCATGCAATGCAACATTTAATGCAAAATTATGACATCACAATACATGTAATGCAACATGTAATGCAAAATTATGCAATCACAATCCATGTAATGCAACATTTAATGCAAAATTATGACATCACAATAAATGCAATGCAAAATTCAATGCAAAATTATGCAAACAAAATCCATGCAATTCAACATTTAATCCAAAATTATGACATCACAATACATGTAATGCAAAATTATGCAATCACAATCCATGCAATGCAACATTTAATGCAAAATTATGCAAACACAATCCATGCAATGCAACATTTAATGCAAAATTATGACATCACAATACATGTAATGCAACATGTAATGCAAAATTATGCAATCACAATCCATGCAATTCAACAATGAATGCAAAATTATGACATCACAATCCATGCAATGCAACATTTAATGCAAAATTATGACATCACAATCAATGCAATGCAACATTTAATGCAAAATTATGACATCACAATACATGTAATGCAACATGTAATGCAAAATTATGCAATCACAATCCATGTAATGCAACATTTAATGCAAAATTATGACATCACAATAAATGCAATGCAAAATTCAATACAACATTATGCAATCACAATCCATGCAATGCAACATTTAATGCAACATTATGCAATCACAATCCATGCAATGCAACATTTAATGCAAAAGTACGCAAACACAATCCATGCAATTCAACATTGAATGCAAAATTATGACATCACAATCCATGCAATGCAACATTTAATGCAAAATTATGACATCACAATACATGTAATGCAACATGTAATGCAAAATTATGCAATCACAATCCATGTAATGCAACATTTAATGCAAAATTATGACATCACAATCCATGCAATGCAACATTTAATGCAAAATTATGCAAACACAATCCATGCAATTCAACATTTAATGCAAAATTATGACATCACAATCCATGCAATGCAACATTTAATGCAAAATTATGACATCACAATACATGTAATGCAACATGTAATGCAAAATTATGCAATCACAATCCATAAAATGCAACATTTGATGCAAAATTATGCAAACACAATCCATGCAATTCAACATTTAATGCAAAATTATGACATCACAATCCATGCAATGCAACATTTAATGCAAAATTATGACATCACAATACATGTAATGCAAAATTATGACATCACAATCCATGCAATGCAACATTTAATGCAAAATTATGACATCACAATCCATGCAATGCAACATTTAATGCAAAATTATTACATCACAATCCATGCAATGCAACATTTAATGCAACATTATGACATCACAATACATGTAATGCAATATTATGCAATCACAATCCATGCAATTCAACATTTAATGCAAAATTATGACATCACAATCCATGCAATGCAACATTTAATGCAAAATTATGACATCACAATCCATGCAATGCAACATTTAATGCAAAATTATGCAATCGCAATCCATGCAATGCAACATTTAATGCAACATTATGCAATCACAATCCATGCAATGCAACATTTAATGCAAAATTGTGACATCACAATCCATGCAATGCAACATTTAATGCAAAATTATGCAAACACAATCCATGCAATTCAACATTTAATGCAATATTATGAATTCACAATCCATGCAATGCATCATTTAATGCAAAATTATGACATCACTGTCCATGCAATGCAACATTTTATGCAAAATTATGACAACACAACCCATGCAATGCAACATTATTACATCACAATACATGTAATGCAACATGTAATGCAAAATTATGACATCACAATCCATGCAATGCAACATTTAATGCAAAATTATGCAAACAAAATCCATGCAATTCAACATTTAATCCAAAATTATGACATCACAATCCATGCAATGCAACATTTAATGCAACATTATGACATCACAATACATGTAATGCAACATGTAATGCAAAATTATGCAATCACAATCCATGTAATGCAACATTTAATGCAAAATTATGCAAACACAATCCATGCAATTCCACATTTAATGCAAAATTATGACATCACAATCCATGCAATGCAACAATTAATGCATAATTATGCAATCACAATCCATGCAATGCAACATATAATGAAAAAATATGACATCACAATCCATGCAATGCAACATTTAATGCAAAATTATGACATCACAATCCATGCAATGCAACATTTAATGCAAAATTATTACATCAATATCCATGCAATGCAACATTTAATGCAACATTATGACATCACAATACATGTAATGCAAAATTATGCAATCACAATCCATGCAATTCAACATTTAATGCAAAATTATGACATCACAATCCATGCAATGCAACATTTAATGCAAAATTATGACATCACAATAAATGCAATGCAAAATTCAATGCAACATTATGCAATCACAATCCATGCAATGCAACATTAAATGCAAGATTATGACATCACAATACATGCAATGCAACAGTTAATGCAAAATTATGACATCACAATCCATGCAATGTAAAATTATGACATCACAATAAATGCAATGCAAAAATCAATGCAACATTATGCAATCACAATCCATGCAATGCAACATTTAATGCAAAATTATGACATCACAATCCATGCAATGCAACATTTAATGCAAAATTATGCAAACAAAATCCATGCAATTCAACATTTAATCCAAAATTATGACATCACAATCCATGCAATGCAACATTTAATGCAACATTATGACATCACAATACATGTAATGCAACATGTAATGCAAAATTATGCAATCACAATCCATGTAATGCAACATTTAATGCAAAATTATGCAAACACAATCCATGCAATTCCACATTTAATGCAAAATTATGACATCACAATCCATGCAATGCAACAATTAATGCATAATTATGCAATCACAATCCATGCAATGCAACATATAATGAAAAAATATGACATCACAATCCATGCAATGCAACATTTAATGCAAAATTATGACATCACAATCCATGCAATGCAACATTTAATGCAAAATTATTACATCAATATCCATGCAATGCAACATTTAATGCAACATTATGACATCACAATACATGTAATGCAAAATTATGCAATCACAATCCATGCAATTCAACATTTAATGCAAAATTATGACATCACAATCCATGCAATGCAACATTTAATGCAAAATTATGACATCACAATAAATGCAATGCAAAATTCAATGCAACATTATGCAATCACAATCCATGCAATGCAACATTAAATGCAAGATTATGACATCACAATACATGCAATGCAACAGTTAATGCAAAATTATGACATCACAATCCATGCAATGTAAAATTATGACATCACAATAAATGCAATGCAAAAATCAATGCAACATTATGCAATCACAATCCATGCAATGCAACATTTAATGCAAAATTATGCAATCACAATCCATGCAATGCAACAGTTAATGCAACATTATGACATCACAATCCATGCAATGCAAAATGCAATGCAAAATTATGACATCACAATCCATGCAATGCAACATTTAATGCAAAATGATGACATCACAACCCATGCATGCAACATTTAATACAAATTATGCAAACAAAATCCATGCAATTCAACATTTAATCCAAAATTATGACATCACAATCCATGCAATGCAACATTTAATGTAACATTATGACATCACAATACATGTAATGCAACATGTAATGCAAAATTATGCAATCACAATCCATGCAATGCAACATTTAATGCAAAATTATGCAAACACAATCCATGCAATTCAATATTTAATGCAAAATTATGACATCACAATCCATGCAATGCAACAATAAATGCATAATTATGCAATCACAATACATGCAATGCAACATTTAATGCAAAATTATGACATCACAATCCATGCAATGCAACATTTTATGCAAAATTATTACATCACAATCCATGCAATGCAACATTTAATGCAACATTATGACATCACAATAAATGTAATGCAACATGTAATGCAAAATTATGCAATCACAATCCATGCAATTCAACATTGAATGCAAAATTATGACATCACAATCCATGCAATGCAACATTTAATGCAAAATTATGACATCACAATCCATGCAATGCAACATTTAATGCAAAATTATGACATCACAATCCATGCAATGCAACATTTAATGCAAAATTATGACATCACAATAAATGCAATGCAAAAATCAATGCAACATTATGCAATCACAATCCATGCAATGCAACATTTAATGCAAAATTATGCAAACAAAATCCATGCAATTCAACATTTAATCCAAAATTATGACATCACAATACATGTAATGCAAAATTATGCAATCACAATCCATGCAATTCAACATTGAATGCAAAATTATGACATCACAATCCATGCAATGCAACATTTAATGCAAAATTATGACATCACAATCCATGCAATGCAACATTTAATGCAAAATTATGACATCACAATAAATGCAATGCAAAAATCAATGCAACATTATGCAATCACAATCCATGCAATGCAACATTTAATGCAAAAGTACGCAAACACAATCCATGCAATTCAACATTGAATGCAAAATTATGACATCACAATCCATGCAATGCAACATTTAATGCAAAATTATGACATCACAATACATGTAATGCAACATGTAATGCAAAATTATGCAATCACAATCCATGTAATGCAACATTTAATGCAAAATTATGACATCACAATAAATGCAATGCAAAATTCAATGCAACATTATGCAATCACAATCCATGCAATGCAACATTTAATGCAAAATTATGACATCACAACCCTTGCATGCAACATTTAATGCAAAATTATGCAAACAAAATCCATGCAATTCAACATTTAATCCAAAATTATGACATCACAATACATGTAATGCAAAATTATGCAATCACAATCCATGCAATGCAACATTTAATGCAAAATTATGCAAACACAATCCATGCAATTCAACATTTAATGCATAATTATGACATCACAATACATGTAATGCAACATGTAATGCAAAATTATGCAATCACAATCCATGCAATTCAACATTGAATGCAAAATTATGACATCACAATCCATGCAATGCAACATTTAATGCAAAATTATGACATCACAACCCATGCATGCAACATTTAATGCAAAATTATGCAAACAAAATCCATGCAATTCAACATTTAATCCAAAATTATGACATCACAATACATGTAATGCAAAATTATGCAATCACAATCCATGCAATTCAACATTGAATGCAAAATTATGACATCACAATAAATGCAATGCAAAATTCAATGCAAAATTATGCAAACAAAATCCATGCAATTCAACATTTAATCCAAAATTATGACATCACAATACATGTAATGCAAAATTATGCAATCACAATCCATGCAATGCAACATTTAATGCAAAATTATGCAAACACAATCCATGCAATGCAACATTTAATGCAAAATTATGACATCACAATACATGTAATGCAACATGTAATGCAAAATTATGCAATCACAATCCATGCAATTCAACAATGAATGCAAAATTATGACATCACAATCCATGCAATGCAACATTTAATGCAAAATTATGACATCACAATCCATGCAATGCAACATTTAATGCAAAATGATGACATCACAATACATGTAATGCAACATGTAATGCAAAATTATGCAATCACAATCCATGTAATGCAACATTTAATGCAAAATTATGACATCACAATAAATGCAATGCAAAATTCAATACAACATTATGCAATCACAATCCATGCAATGCAACATTTAATGCAACATTATGCAATCACAATCCATGCAATGCAACATTTAATGCAAAAGTACGCAAACACAATCCATGCAATTCAACATTGAATGCAAAATTATGACATCACAATCCATGCAATGCAACATTTAATGCAAAATTATGACATCACAATACATGTAATGCAACATGTAATGCAAAATTATGCAATCACAATCCATGTAATGCAACATTTAATGCAAAATTATGACATCACAATCCATGCAATGCAACATTTAATGCAAAATTATGCAAACACAATCCATGCAATTCAACATTTAATGCAAAATGATGACATCACAATACATGCAATGCAACATTTAATGCAAAATTATGACATCACAATACATGTAATGCAACATGTAATGCAAAATTATGCAATCACAATCCATAAAATGCAACATTTGATGCAAAATTATGCAAACACAATCCATGCAATTCAACATTTAATGCAAAATTATGACATCACAATCCATGCAATGCAACATTTAATGCAAAATTATGACATCACAATACATGTAATGCAAAATTATGACATCACAATCCATGCAATGCAACATTTAATGCAAAATTATGACATCACAATCCATGCAATGCAACATTTAATGCAAAATTATTACATCACAATCCATGCAATGCAACATTTAATGCAACATTATGACATCACAATACATGTAATGCAATATTATGCAATCACAATCCATGCAATTCAACATTTAATGCAAAATTATGACATCACAATCCATGCAATGCAACATTTAATGCAAAATTATGACATCACAATCCATGCAATGCAACATTTAATGCAAAATTATGCAATCGCAATCCATGCAATTCAATATTTAATGCAAAATTATGACATCACAATCCATGCAATGCAACAATAAATGCATAATTATGCAATCACAATCCATGCAATGCAACATATAATGAAAAAATATGACATCACAATACATGCAATGCAACATTTAATGCAAAATTATGACATCACAATCCATGCAATGCAACATTTTATGCAAAATTATTACATCACAATCCATGCAATGCAACATTTAATGCAACATTATGACATCACAATACATGTAATGCAACATGTAATGCAAAATTATGCAATCACAATCCATGCAAAGTAACATTTAATGCAAAATTATGCAAACACTATCCATGCAATTCAACATTTAATGCAAAATTATGACATCACAATCCATTCATTGCAAAATTCAATGCAAAATTATGACATCACAATCCATGCAATGCAACATTTAATGCAAAATTATGACATCACAACCCATGCATGCAACATTTAATGCAAAATTATGCAAACAAAATCCATGCAATTCAACTTTTAATCCAAAATTATGACATCACAATCCATGCAATGCAACATTTAATGCAACATTATGACATCACAATACATGTAATGCAACATGTATTGCAAAATTATGCAATCACAATCCATGCAATGCAACATATAATGAAAAAAATATGACATCACAATCCATGCAATGCAACATTTAATGCAAAATTATGACATCACAATAAATGCAATGCAAAATTCAATGCAACATTATGCAATCACAATCCATGCAATGCAACATTTAATGCAAAATTATGACATCACAATACATGCAATGTAAAATTATGACATCACAATAAATGCAATGCAAAATTCAATGCAACATTATGCAATCACAATCCATGCAATGCAACATTTAATGCAAAATTATGCAATCACAATCCATGCAATGCAACAGTTAATGCAACATTATGACATCACAATCCATTCATTGCAAAATTCAATGCAAAATTATGACATCACATTCCATGCAATGCAACATTTAATGCAAAATTATGACATCACAACCCATGCATGCAACATTTAATGCAAAATTATGCAAACAAAATCCATGCAATTCAACGTTTAATCCAAAATTATGACATCACAATCCATGCAATGCAACATTTAATGCAACATTATGACATCACAATACATGTAATGCAACATGTATTGCAAAATTATGCAATCACAATCCATGCAATGCAACATATAATGAAAAAATATGACATCACAATCCATGCAATGCAACATTTAATGCAAAATTATGACATCACAATCCATGCAATGCAACATTTAATGCAAAATTATTACATCACAATCCATGCAATGCAACATTTAATGCAACATTATGACATCACAATACATGTAATGCAACATGTAATGCAAAATTATGCAATCACAATCCATGCAATGTAACATTTAATGCAAAATTATGCAAACACAATCCATGCAATTCAACATTTAATCCAAAATTATGACATCACAATACATGTAATGCAAAATTATGCAATCACAATCCATGCAATTCAACATTGAATGCAAAATTATGACATCACAATCCATGCAATGCAACATTTAATGCAAAATTATGACATCACAATCCATGCAATGCAACATTTAATGCAAAATTATGACATCACAATAAATGCAATGCAAAAATCAATGCAACATTATGCAATCACAATCCATGCAATGCAACATTTAATGCAAAAGTACGCAAACACAATCCATGCAATTCAACATTGAATGCAAAATTATGACATCACAATCCATGCAATGCAACATTTAATGCAAAATTATGACATCACAATACATGTAATGCAACATGTAATGCAAAATTATGCAATCACAATCCATGTAATGCAACATTTAATGCAAAATTATGACATCACAATAAATGCAATGCAAAATTCAATGCAACATTATGCAATCACAATCCATGCAATGCAACATTTAATGCAAAATTATGACATCACAATACATGCATTGCAACAGTTAATGCAAAATTATGACATCACAATCCATGCAATGTAAAATTATGACATCACAATAAATGCAATGCAAAAATCAATGCAACATTATGCAATCACAATCCATGCAATGCAACATTTAATGCAAAATTATGACATCACAACCCTTGCATGCAACATTTAATGCAAAATTATGCAAACAAAATCCATGCAATTCAACATTTAATCCAAAATTATGACATCACAATACATGTAATGCAAAATTATGCAATCACAATCCATGCAATGCAACATTTAATGCAAAATTATGCAAACACAATCCATGCAATTCAACATTTAATGCATAATTATGACATCACAATACATGTAATGCAACATGTAATGCAAAATTATGCAATCACAATCCATGCAATTCAACATTGAATGCAAAATTATGACATCACAATCCATGCAATGCAACATTTAATGCAAAATTATGACATCACAACCCATGCATGCAACATTTAATGCAAAATTATGCAAACAAAATCCATGCAATTCAACATTTAATCCAAAATTATGACATCACAATACATGTAATGCTAAATTATGCAATCACAATCCATGCAATGCAACATTTAATGCAAAATTATGCAAACACAATCCATGCAATGCAACATTTAATGCAAAATTATGACATCACAATACATGTAATGCAACATGTAATGCAAAATTATGCAATCACAATCCATGCAATTCAACATTGAATGCAAAATTATGACATCACAATCCATGCAATGCAACATTTAATGCAAAATTATGACATCACAATCCATGCAATGCAACATTTAATGCAAAATTATGACATCACAATACATGTAATGCAACATGTAATGCAAAATTATGCAATCACAATCCATGTAATGCAACATTTAATGCAAAATTATGACATCACAATAAATGCAATGCAAAATTCAATGCAAAATTATGCAAACAAAATCCATGCAATTCAACATTTAATCCAAAATTATGACATCACAATACATGTAATGCAAAATTATGCAATCACAATCCATGCAATGCAACATTTAATGCAAAATTATGCAAACACAATCCATGCAATGCAACATTTAATGCAAAATTATGACATCACAATACATGTAATGCAACATGTAATGCAAAATTATGCAATCACAATCCATGCAATTCAACAATGAATGCAAAATTATGACATCACAATCCATGCAATGCAACATTTAATGCAAAATTATGACATCACAATCAATGCAATGCAACATTTAATGCAAAATTATGACATCACAATACATGTAATGCAACATGTAATGCAAAATTATGCAATCACAATCCATGTAATGCAACATTTAATGCAAAATTATGACATCACAATAAATGCAATGCAAAATTCAATACAACATTATGCAATCACAATCCATGCAATGCAACATTTAATGCAACATTATGCAATCACAATCCATGCAATGCAACATTTAATGCAAAAGTACGCAAACACAATCCATGCAATTCAACATTGAATGCAAAATTATGACATCACAATCCATGCAATGCAACATTTAATGCAAAATTATGACATCACAATACATGTAATGCAACAAGTAATGCAAAATTATGCAATCACAATCCATGTAATGCAACATTTAATGCAAAATTATGACATCACAATCCATGCAATGCAACATTTAATGCAAAATTATGCAAACACAATCCATGCAATTCAACATTTAATGCAAAATTATGACATCACAATACATGCAATGCAACATTTAATGCAAAATTATGACATCACAATACATGTAATGCAACATGTAATGCAAAATTATGCAATCACAATCCATAAAATGCAACATTTGATGCAAAATTATGCAAACACAATCCATGCAATTCAACATTTAATGCAAAATTATGACATCACAATCCATGCAATGCAACATTTAATGCAAAATTATGACATCACAATACATGTAATGCAAAATTATGACATCACAATCCATGCAATGCAACATTTAATGCAAAATTACGACATCACAATCCATGCAATGCAACATTTAATGCAAAATTATTACATCACAATCCATGCAATGCAACATTTAATGCAACATTATGACATCACAATACATGTAATGCAATATTATGCAATCACAATCCATGCAATTCAACATTTAATGCAAAATTATGACATCACAATCCATGCAATGCAACATTTAATGCAAAATTATGACATCACAATCCATGCAATGCAACATTTAATGCAAAATTATGCAATCGCAATCCATGCAATGCAACATTTAATGCAACATTATGCAATCACAATCCATGCAATGCAACATTTAATGCAAAATTGTGACATCACAATCCATGCAATGCAACATTTAATGCAAAATTATGCAAACACAATCCATGCAATTCAACATTTAATGCAATATTATGAATTCACAATCCATGCAATGCATCATTTAATGCAAAATTATGACATCACTGTCCATGCAATGCAACATTTTATGCAAAATTATGACAACACAACCCATGCAATGCAACATTATTACATCACAATACATGTAATGCAACATGTAATGCAAAATTATGACATCACAATCCATGCAATGCAACATTTAATGCAAAATTATGCAAACAAAATCCATGCAATTCAACATTTAATCCAAAATTATGACATCACAATCCATGCAATGCAACATTTAATGCAACATTATGACATCACAATACATGTAATGCAACATGTAATGCAAAATTATGCAATCACAATCCATGTAATGCAACATTATGCAAACACAATCCATGCAATTCCACATTTAATGCAAAATTATGACATCACAATCCATGCAATGCAACAATTAATGCATAATTATGCAATCACAATCCATGCAATGCAACATATAATGAAAAAATATGACATCACAATCCATGCAATGCAACATTTAATGCAAAATTATGACATCACAATCCATGCAATGCAACATTTAATGCAAAATTATTACATCAATATCCATGCAATGCAACATTTAATGCAACATTATGACATCACAATACATGTAATGCAAAATTATGCAATCACAATCCATGCAATTCAACATTTAATGCAAAATTATGACATCACAATCCATGCAATGCAACATTTAATGCAAAATTGACATCACAATAAATGCAATGCAAAATTCAATGCAACATTATGCAATCACAATCCATGCAATGCAACATTAAATGCAAGATTATGACATCACAATACATGCAATGCAACAGTTAATGCAAAATTATGACATCACAATCCATGCAATGTAAAATTATGACATCACAATAAATGCAATGCAAAAATCAATGCAACATTATGCAATCACAATCCATGCAATGCAACATTTAATGCAAAATTATGCAATCACAATCCATGCAATGCAACAGTTAATGCAACATTATGACATCACAATCCATGCAATGCAAAATGCAATGCAAAATTATGACATCACAATCCATGCAATGCAACATTTAATGCAAAATGATGACATCACAACCCATGCATGCAACATTTAATACAAATTATGCAAACAAAATCCATGCAATTCAACATTTAATCCAAAATTATGACATCACAATCCATGCAATGCAACATTTAATGTAACATTATGACATCACAATACATGTAATGCAACATGTAATGCAAAATTATGCAATCACAATCCATGCAATGCAACATTTAATGCAAAATTATGCAAACACAATCCATGCAATTCAATATTTAATGCAAAATTATGACATCACAATCCATGCAATGCAACAATAAATGCATAATTATGCAATCACAATCCATGCAATGCAACATATAATGAAAAAATATGACATCACAATACATGCAATGCAACATGTAATGCAAAATTATGACATCACAATCCATGCAATGCAACATTTTATGCAAAATTATTACATCACAATCCATGCAATGCAACATTTAATGCAACATTATGACATCACAATAAATGTAATGCAACATGTAATGCAAAATTATGCAATCACAATCCATGCAATTCAACATTGAATGCAAAATTATGACATCACAATCCATGCAATGCAACATTTAATGCAAAATTATGACATCACAATCCATGCAATGCAACATTTAATGCAAAATTATGACATCACAATAAATGCAATGCAAAAATCAATGCAACATTATGCAATCACAATCCATGCAATGCAACATTTAATGCAAAAGTACGCAAACACATTCCATGCAATTCAACATTGAATGCAAAATTATGACATCACAATCCATGCAATGCAACATTTAATGCAAAATGATGACATCACAATACATGTAATGCAACATGTAATGCAAAATTATGCAATCACAATCCATGTAATGCAACATTTAATGCAAAATTATGACATCACAATAAATGCAATGCAAAATTCAATGCAACATTATGCAATCACAATCCATGCAATGCAACATTTAATGCAAAATTATGACATCACAACCCTTGCATGCAACATTTAATGCAAAATTATGCAAACAAAATCCATGCAATTCAACATTTAATCCAAAATTATGACATCACAATACATGTAATGAAAAATTATGCAATCACAATCCATGCAATGCAACATTTAATGCAAAATTATGAAAACACAATCCATGCAATTCAACATTTAATGCATAATTATGACATCACAATACATGTAATGCAACATGTAATGCAAAATTATGCAATCACAATCCATGCAATTCAACATTGAATGCAAAATTATGACATCACAATCCATGCAATGCAACATTTAATGCAAAATTATGACATCACAACCCATGCATGCAACATTTAATGCAAAATTATGCAAACAAAATCCATGCAATTCAAAATTTAATCCAAAATTATGACATCACAATACATGTAATGCTAAATTATGCAATCACAATCCATGCAATGCAACATTTAATGCAAAATTATGCAAACACAATTCATGCAATGCAACATTTAATGCAAAATTATGACATCACAATACATGTAATGCAACATGTAATGCAAAATTATGCAATCACAATCCATGCAATTCAACATTGAATGCAAAATTATGACATCACAATCCATGTAATGCAACATTTAATGCAAAATTATGACATCACAATAAATGCAATGCAAAATTCAATGCAAAATTATGCAAACACAATCCATGCAATTCAACATTTAATCCAAAATTATGACATCACAATACATGTAATGCAAAATTATGCAATCACAATCCATGCAATTCAACATTGAATGCAAAATTATGACATCACAATCCATGCAATGCAACATTTAATGCAAAATTATGACATCACAATCCATGCAATGCAACATTTAATGCAAAATTATGACATCACAATACATGTAATGCAACATGTAATGCAAAATTATGCAATCACAATCCATGTAATGCAACATTTAATGCAAAATTATGACATCACAATAAATGCAATGCAAAATTCAATGCAAAATTATGCAAACAAAATCCATGCAATTCAACATTTAATCCAAAATTATGACATCACAATACATGTAATGCAAAATTATGCAATCACAATCCATGCAATGCAACATTTAATGCAAAATTATGCAAACACAATCCATGCAATGCAACATTTAATGCAAAATTATGACATCACAATACATGTAATGCAACATGTAATGCAAAATTATGCAATCACAATCCATGCAATTCAACAATGAATGCAAAATTATGACATCACAATCCATGCAATGCAACATTTAATGCAAAATTATGACATCACAATCCATGCAATGCAACATTTAATGCAAAATGATGACATCACAATACATGTAATGCAACATGTAATGCAAAATTATGCAATCACAATCCATGTAATGCAACATTTAATGCAAAATTATGACATCACAATAAATGCAATGCAAAATTCAATACAACATTATGCAATCACAATCCATGCAATGCAACATTTAATGCAACATTATGCAATCACAATCCATGCAATGCAACATTTAATGCAAAAGTACGCAAACACAATCCATGCAATTCAACATTGAATGCAAAATTATGACATCACAATCCATGCAATGCAACATTTAATGCAAAATTATGACATCACAATACATGTAATGCAACATGTAATGCAAAATTATGCAATCACAATCCATGTAATGCAACATTTAATGCAAAATTATGACATCACAATCCATGCAATGCAACATTTAATGCAAAATTATGCAAACACAATCCATGCAATTCAACATTTAATGCAAAATGATGACATCACAATACATGCAATGCAACATTTAATGCAAAATTATGACATCACAATACATGTAATGCAACATGTAATGCAAAATTATGCAATCACAATCCATGTAATGCAACATTTAATGCAAAATTATGCAAACACAATCCATGCAATTCCACATTTAATGCAAAATTATGACATCACAATCCATGCAATGCAACAATTAATGCATAATTATGCAATCACAATCCATGCAATGCAACATATAATGAAAAAATATGACATCACAATCCATGCAATGCAACATTTAATGCAAAATTATGACATCACAATCCATGCAATGCAACATTTAATGCAAAATTATTACATCAATATCCATGCAATGCAACATTTAATGCAACATTATGACATCACAATACATGTAATGCAAAATTATGCAATCACAATCCATGCAATTCAACATTTAATGCAAAATTATGACATCACAATCCATGCAATGCAACATTTAATGCAAAATTATGACATCACAATAAATGCAATGCAAAATTCAATGCAACATTATGCAATCACAATCCATGCAATGCAACATTAAATGCAAGATTATGACATCACAATACATGCAATGCAACAGTTAATGCAAAATTATGACATCACAATCCATGCAATGTAAAATTATGACATCACAATAAATGCAATGCAACATTTAATGCAAAATTATGCAATCACAATCCATGCAATGCAACAGTTAATGCAACATTATGACATCACAATCCATGCAATGCAAAATTCAATGCAAAATTATGACATCACAATCCATGCAATGCAACATTTAATGCAAAATGATGACATCACAACCCATGCATGCAACATTTAATGCAAATTATGCAAACAAAATCCATGCAATTCAACATTTAATCCAAAATTATGACATCACAATCCATGCAATGCAACATTTAATGTAACATTATGACATCACAATACATGTAATGCAACATGTAATGCAAAATTATGCAATCACAATCCATGCAATGCAACATTTAATGCAAAATTATGCAAACACAATCCATGCAATTCAATATTTAATGCAAAATTATGACATCACAATCCATGCAATGCAACAATAAATGCATAATTATGCAATCACAATCCATGCAATGCAACATATAATGAAAAAATATGACATCACAATACATGCAATGCAACATTTAATGCAAAATTATGACATCACAATCCATGCAATGCAACATTTTATGCAAAATTATTACATCACAATCCATGCAATGCAACATTTAATGCAACATTATGACATCACAATACATGCAATGCAACATTTAATGCAAAATTATGACATCACAATCCATGCAATGCAACATTTTATGCAAAATTATTACATCACAATACATGCAATGTAAAATTATGACATCACAATAAATGCAATGCAAAATTCAATGCAACATTATGCAATCACAATCCATGCAATGCAACATTTAATGCAAAATTATGCAATCACAATCCATGCAATGCAACAGTTAATGCAACATTATGACATCACAATCCATTCATTGCAAAATTCAATGCAAAATTATGACATCACAATCCATGCAATGCAACATTTAATGCAAAATTATGACATCACAACCCATGCATGCAACATTTAATGCAAAATTATGCAAACAAAATCCATGCAATTCAACTTTTAATCCAAAATTATGACATCACAATCCATGCAATGCAACATTTAATGCAACATTATGACATCACAATACATGTAATGCAACATGTATTGCAAAATTATGCAATCACAATCCATGCAATGCAACATATAATGAAAAAAATATGACATCACAATCCATGCAATGCAACATTTAATGCAAAATTATGACATCACAATAAATGCAATGCAAAATTCAATGCAACATTATGCAATCACAATCCATGCAATGCAACATTTAATGCAAAATTATGACATCACAATACATGCAATGTAAAATTATGACATCACAATAAATGCAATGCAAAATTCAATGCAACATTATGCAATCACAATCCATGCAATGCAACATTTAATGCAAAATTATGCAATCACAATCCATGCAATGCAACAGTTAATGCAACATTATGACATCACAATCCATTCATTGCAAAATTCAATGCAAAATTATGACATCACATTCCATGCAATGCAACATTTAATGCAAAATTATGACATCACAACCCATGCATGCAACATTTAATGCAAAATTATGCAAACAAAATCCATGCAATTCAACGTTTAATCCAAAATTATGACATCACAATCCATGCAATGCAACATTTAATGCAACATTATGACATCACAATACATGTAATGCAACATGTATTGCAAAATTATGCAATCACAATCCATGCAATGCAACATATAATGAAAAAATATGACATCACAATCCATGCAATGCAACATTTAATGCAAAATTATGACATCACAATCCATGCAATGCAACATTTAATGCAAAATTATTACATCACAATCCATGCAATGCAACATTTAATGCAACATTATGACATCACAATACATGTAATGCAACATGTAATGCAAAATTATGCAATCACAATCCATGCAATGTAACATTTAATGCAAAATTATGCAAACACAATCCATGCAATTCAACATTTAATGCAAAATTATGACATCACAATCCATGCAATGCAAAATGCAATCACAATCCATGCAATGCTACATTTAATGCAAAATTATGACATCACAATCCATGCAATGCAAAATTCAATGCAAAATTATGACATCACAATCCATGCAATGCAACATTTAATGCAAAATGATGACATCACAACCCATGCATGCAACATTTAATGCAAATTATGCAAACAAAATCCATGCAATTCAACATTTAATCCAAAATTATGACATCACAATCCATGCAATGCAACATTTAATGTAACATTATGACATCACAATACATGTAATGCAACATGTAATGCAAAATTATGCAATCACAATCCATGCAATGCAACATTTAATGCAAAATTATGCAAACACAATCCATGCAATTCAATATTTAATGCAAAATTATGACATCACAATCCATGCAATGCAACAATAAATGCATAATTATGCAATCACAATCCATGCAATGCAACATATAATGAAAAAATATGACATCACAATACATGCAATGCAACATTTAATGCAAAATTATGACATCACAATCCATGCAATGCAACATTTTATGCAAAATTATTACATCACAATCCATGCAATGCAACATTTAATGCAACATTATGACATCACAATACATGCAATGCAACATTTAATGCAAAATTATGACATCACAATCCATGCAATGCAACATTTTATGCAAAATTATTACAACACAATCCATGCAATGCAACATTTAATGCAACATTATGACATCACAATACATGTAATGCAACATGTAATGCAAAATTATGCAAACACAATCCATGCAATGCAACATTTAATGCAAAATTATGCAAACACAATCCATGCAATGCAACATTTAATGCAACAATATGCAATCACAATCCATGCAATGCAACATTTAATGCAAAATTATGACATCACAATCCATGCAATGCAACATTTAATGCTAAATTATGCAATCACAAGCCATGCCATGCAAAAATTAATGCAAAATTATGACATCACAATCCATGCAATGCAACATTTAATGCAAAATTATGACATCACAACCCATGCAATGCAACAATTAATGCATAATTATGCAATCACAATCCATGCAATGCAACATATAATGATAAAATATGACATCACAATCCATGCAATGCAACATTTAATGCAAAATTATGACATCACAATCCATGCAATGCAACATTTAATGCAAAATTATGAAATCACAATCCATGCAATGCAACATTTTATGCAAAATTATGCAATCACAACCCATGCAATTTAAAATTTAATGCAAAATGATGACATCACAATCCACGCAATGCAATATTTAATGCAAAATTATGACATCACAATCCATGCAATGTAAAATTATGACATCACAATAAATGCAATGCAAAAATCAATGCAACATTATGCAATCACAATCCATGCAATGCAACATTTAATGCACAATTATGCAAACACAATCCATGCAATTCAACATTTAATGCAAAATTATGACATCTCAATACATGTAATGCAACATGTAATGCAAAATTATGACATCACAATCCATGCAATGCAACATTTATTGCAAAATTATGACAACACAATCCATGCAATGTAACATTTAATGCAACATTATGACATCACAATACATGTAATGCAACATGTAATGCAAAATTATGCAAACACAATCCATGCAATGCAACATTTAATGCAAAATTATGCAAACACAATCCATGCAATGCAACATTTAATGCAAAATTATGACATCACAATCCATGCAATGCAACATTTATTGCAAAATTATGACAACACAATCCATGCATTGCAACATTTAATGCAAAATTATGACATCACAATAAATGCAATGCAAAATTCAATGCAACATTATGCAATCACAATCCATGCAATGCAACATTTAATGCAACATTATGACATCACAATACATGTAATGCAACATGTAATGCAAAATTATGCAATCACAATCCATGCAATGCAACATTTAATGCAAAATTATGCAAACACAATCCATGCAATTCAACATTTAATGCAAAATTATGACATCACAATCCATGCAATGCAACATTTAATGCAAAATTATAAGATCACAATCCATGCAATGCAACAATTAATGCAAAATTATGACATCACAATCCATGCAATGCAACATATAATGAAAAAATAGGACATTACAATACATGCAATGCAACATTTAATGCAAAATTATGACATCTCAATCCATGCAATGCAACATTTAATGCAAAATTATTACATAACAATCCATGCAATGCAACATTTAATGCAACATTATGACATCACAATACATGTAATGCAACATGTAATGCAAAATTATGCAATCACAATCCATGCAATGCAACATTTAATGCAAAATTATGCAAACACAATCCATGCAATTCAACATTTAATGCAAAATTATGACATCACAATCCATGCAATGCAACATTTAATGCAAAATTATGACATCACAATCCATGCAATGCAACAATTAATGCATAATTATGCAATCACAATCCATGCAATGCAACATATAATGAAAAAATATGACATCACAACCCATGCAATGCAACATTTAATGCAAAATTATGACATCACAATCCATGCAATGCAACATTTAATGCAAAATTATTACATAACAATCCATGCAATGCAACATTTAATGCAACATTATGTCATCACAATACATGTAATGCAACATGTAATGCAAAATTATGCAATCACAATCCATGCAATGCAACATTTAATGCAAAATTATGCAAACACAATCCATGCAATTCAAACTTTAATGCAAAATTATGACATCACAATAAATGCAATGCAAAATTAAATGCAACATTATGCAATCACAATCCATGCAATGCAACATTTAATGCAAAATTATGACATCACAATCCATGCAATGTAAAATTATGACATCACAATAAATGCAATTCAAAAATCAATGCAACATTATGCAATCACAATCCATGCAATGCAACATTTAATGCAATATTATGCAAACACAATCCATGCAATTCAACATTTAATGCAAAATTATGACATCTCAATACATGTAATGCAACATGTAATGCAAAATTATGACATCACAATCCATGCAATGCAACATTTATTGCAAAATTATGACAACACAATCCATGCAATGCAACATTTAATGCAACATTATGACATCACAATACATGTAATGCAACATGTAATGCAAAATTATGCAAACACAATCCATGCAATGCAACATTTAATGCAAAATTATGCAAACACAATCCATGCAATGCAACATTTAATGCAACAATATGCAATCACAATCCATGCAATGCAACATTTAATGCAAAATTATGACATCACAATCCATGCAATGCAACATTTATTGCAAAATTATGACAACACAATCCATGCAATGCAACATTTAATGCAACATTATGACATCACAATACATGTAATGCAACATGTAATGCAAAATTATGCAATCACAATCCATGCAATGCAACATTTAATGCACAATTATTAAATCACAATCCATTCAATGCAACATTTAATGCAAAATTATGCTAACACAATCCATGCAATTCAACATTTAATGCAAAATTATGACATCACAACTCATGCAATGCAAAATTTAATGCAAAATTATGACATCACAATAAATGCAATGCAAAATTCAATGCAACATTATGCAATCACAATCCATGCAATGCAACATTTAATGCAAAATTATGACATCACAATACATGCAATGTAAAATTATGACATCACAATAAATGTAATGCAAAAATCAATGCAACATTATGCAATCACAATCCATGCAATGCAACATTTAATGCAATATTATGCAAACACAATCCATGCAATTCAACATTTAATGCAAAATTATGACATCTCAATACATGTAATGCAACATGTAATGCAAAATTATGACATCACAATCCATGCAATGCAACATTTATTGCAAAATTATGACAACACAATCCATGCAATGCAACATTTAATGCAACATTATGACATCACAATACATGTAATGCAACATGTAATGCAAAATTATGCAAACACAATCCATGCAATGCAACATTTAATGCAAAATTATGCAAACACAATCCATGCAATGCAACATTTAATGCAACAATATGCAATCACAATCCATGCAATGCAACATTTAATGCAAAATTATGACATCACAATCCATGCAATGCAACATTTAATGCTAAATTATGCAATCACAAGCCATGCCATGCAAAAATTAATGCAAAATTATGACATCACAATCCATGCAATGCAACATTTAATGCAAAATTATGACATCACAACCCATGCAATGCAACAATTAATGCATAATTATGCAATCACAATCCATGCAATGCAACATATAATGATAAAATATGACATCACAATCCATGCAATGCAACATTTAATGCAAAATTATGACATCACAATCAATGCAATGCAACATTTAATGCAAAATTATGACATCACAACCCATGCAATGCAACAATTAATGCATAATTATGCAATCACAATCAATGCAATGCAACATATAATGATAAAATATGACATCACAATCCATGCAATGCAACATTTAATGCAAAATTATGAAATCACAATCCATGCAATGCAACATTTTATGCAAAATTATGCAATCACAACCCATGCAATTTAAAATTTAATGCAAAATGATGACATCACAATCCACGCAATGCAATATTTAATGCAAAATTATCACATCACAATCCATGCAATGTAAAATTATGACATCACAATAAATGCAATGCAAAAATCAATGCTACATTATGCAATCACAATCCATGCAATGCAACATTTAATGCACAATTATGCAAACACAATCCATGCAATTCAACATTTAATGCAAAATTATGACATCTCAATACATGTAATGCAACATGTAATGCAAAATTATGACATCACAATCCATGCAATGCAACATTTATTGCAAAATTATGACAACACAATCCATGCAATGTAACATTTAATGCAACATTATGACATCACAATACATGTAATGCAACATGTAATGCAAAATTATGCAAACACAATCCATGCAATGCAACATTTAATGCAAAATTATGCAAACACAATCCATGCAATGCAACATTTAATGCAAAATGATGACATCACAATCCATGCAATGCAACATTTATTGCAAAATTATGACAACACAATCCATGCATTGCAACATTTAATGCAAAATTATGACATCACAATAAATGCAATGCAAAATTCAATGCAACATTATGCAATCACAATCCATGCAATGCAACATTTAATGCAACATTATGACATCACAATACATGTAATGCAACATGTAATGCAAAATTATGCAATCACAATCCATGCAATGCAACATTTAATGCAAAATTATGCAAACACAATCCATGCAATTCAACATTTAATGCAAAATTATGACATCACAATCCATGCAATGCAACATTTAATGCAAAATTATAAGATCACAATCCATGCAATGCAACAATTAATGCAAAATTATGACATCACAATCCATGCAATGCAACATATAATGAAAAAATAGGACATTACAATACATGCAATGCAACATTTAATGCAAAATTATGACATCTCAATCCATGCAATGCAACATTTAATGCAAAATTATTACATAACAATCCATGCAATGCAACATTTAATGCAACATTATGACATCACAATACATGTAATGCAACATGTAATGCAAAATTATGCAATCACAATCCATGCAATGCGACATTTAATGCAAAATTATGCAAACACAATCCATGCAATTCAACATTTAATGCAAAATTATGACATCACAATCCATGCAATGCAACATTTAATGCAAAATTATGACATCACAATCCATGCAATGCAACAATTAATGCATAATTATGCAATCACAATCCATGCAATGCAACATATAATGAAAAAATATGACATCACAACCCATGCAATGCAACATTTAATGCAAAATTATGACATCACAATCCATGCAATGCAACATTTAATGCAAAATTATTACATAACAATCCATGCAATGCAACATTTAATGCAAAATTATGCAAACACAATCCATGCAATTCAAACTTTAATGCAAAATTATGACATCACAATAAATGCAATGCAAAATTCAATGCAACAGTATGCAATCACAATCCATGCAATGCAACATTTAATGCAAAATTATGACATCACAATCCATGTAATGCAACATTTAATGCAAAATTATGCAAACACAATCCATGCAATTCCACATTTAATGCAAAATTATGACATCACAATCCATGCAATGCAACAATTAATGCATAATTATGCAATCACAATCCATGCAATGCAACATATAATGAAAAAATATGACATCACAATCCATGCAATGCAACATTTAATGCAAAATTATGACATCACAATCCATGCAATGCAACATTTAATGCAAAATTATTACATCAATATCCATGCAATGCAACATTTAATGCAACATTATGACATCACAATACATGTAATGCAAAATTATGCAATCACAATCCATGCAATTCAACATTTAATGCAAAATTATGACATCACAATCCATGCAATGCAACATTTAATGCAAAATTATGACATCACAATAAATGCAATGCAAAATTCAATGCAACATTATGCAATCACAATCCATGCAATGCAACATTAAATGCAAGATTATGACATCACAATACATGCAATGCAACAGTTAATGCAAAATTATGACATCACAATCCATGCAATGTAAAATTATGACATCACAATAAATGCAATGCAACATTTAATGCAAAATTATGCAATCACAATCCATGCAATGCAACAGTTAATGCAACATTATGACATCACAATCCATGCAATGCAAAATTCAATGCAAAATTATGACATCACAATCCATGCAATGCAACATTTAATGCAAAATGATGACATCACAACCCATGCATGCAACATTTAATGCAAATTATGCAAACAAAATCCATGCAATTCAACATTTAATCCAAAATTATGACATCACAATCCATGCAATGCAACATTTAATGTAACATTATGACATCACAATACATGTAATGCAACATGTAATGCAAAATTATGCAATCACAATCCATGCAATGCAACATTTAATGCAAAATTATGCAAACACAATCCATGCAATTCAATATTTAATGCAAAATTATGACATCACAATCCATGCAATGCAACAATAAATGCATAATTATGCAATCACAATCCATGCAATGCAACATATAATGAAAAAATATGACATCACAATACATGCAATGCAACATTTAATGCAAAATTATGACATCACAATCCATGCAATGCAACATTTTATGCAAAATTATTACATCACAATCCATGCAATGCAACATTTAATGCAACATTATGACATCACAATACATGCAATGCAACATTTAATGCAAAATTATGACATCACAATCCATGCAATGCAACATTTTATGCAAAATTATTACATCACAATACATGCAATGTAAAATTATGACATCACAATAAATGCAATGCAAAATTCAATGCAACATTATGCAATCACAATCCATGCAATGCAACATTTAATGCAAAATTATGCAATCACAATCCATGCAATGCAACAGTTAATGCAACATTATGACATCACAATCCATTCATTGCAAAATTCAATGCAAAATTATGACATCACAATCCATGCAATGCAACATTTAATGCAAAATTATGACATCACAACCCATGCATGCAACATTTAATGCAAAATTATGCAAACAAAATCCATGCAATTCAACTTTTAATCCAAAATTATGACATCACAATCCATGCAATGCAACATTTAATGCAACATTATGACATCACAATACATGTAATGCAACATGTATTGCAAAATTATGCAATCACAATCCATGCAATGCAACATATAATGAAAAAAATATGACATCACAATCCATGCAATGCAACATTTAATGCAAAATTATGACATCACAATAAATGCAATGCAAAATTCAATGCAACATTATGCAATCACAATCCATGCAATGCAACATTTAATGCAAAATTATGACATCACAATACATGCAATGTAAAATTATGACATCACAATAAATGCAATGCAAAATTCAATGCAACATTATGCAATCACAATCCATGCAATGCAACATTTAATGCAAAATTATGCAATCACAATCCATGCAATGCAACAGTTAATGCAACATTATGACATCACAATCCATTCATTGCAAAATTCAATGCAAAATTATGACATCACATTCCATGCAATGCAACATTTAATGCAAAATTATGACATCACAACCCATGCATGCAACATTTAATGCAAAATTATGCAAACAAAATCCATGCAATTCAACGTTTAATCCAAAATTATGACATCACAATCCATGCAATGCAACATTTAATGCAACATTATGACATCACAATACATGTAATGCAACATGTATTGCAAAATTATGCAATCACAATCCATGCAATGCAACATATAATGAAAAAATATGACATCACAATCCATGCAATGCAACATTTAATGCAAAATTATGACATCACAATCCATGCAATGCAACATTTAATGCAAAATTATTACATCACAATCCATGCAATGCAACATTTAATGCAACATTATGACATCACAATACATGTAATGCAACATGTAATGCAAAATTATGCAATCACAATCCATGCAATGTAACATTTAATGCAAAATTATGCAAACACAATCCATGCAATTCAACATTTAATGCAAAATTATGACATCACAATCCATGCAATGCAAAATGCAATCACAATCCATGCAATGCAACATTTAATGCAAAATTATGACATCACAATCCATGCAATGCAAAATTCAATGCAAAATTATGACATCACAATCCATGCAATGCAACATTTAATGCAAAATGATGACATCACAACCCATGCATGCAACATTTAATGCAAATTATGCAAACAAAATCCATGCAATTCAACATTTAATCCAAAATTATGACATCACAATCCATGCAATGCAACATTTAATGTAACATTATGACATCACAATACATGTAATGCAACATGTAATGCAAAATTATGCAATCACAATCCATGCAATGCAACATTTAATGCAAAATTATGCAAACACAATCCATGCAATTCAATATTTAATGCAAAATTATGACATCACAATCCATGCAATGCAACAATAAATGCATAATTATGCAATCACAATCCATGCAATGCAACATATAATGAAAAAATATGACATCACAATACATGCAATGCAACATTTAATGCAAAATTATGACATCACAATCCATGCAATGCAACATTTTATGCAAAATTATTACATCACAATCCATGCAATGCAACATTTAATGCAACATTATGACATCACAATACATGCAATGCAACATTTAATGCAAAATTATGACATCACAATCCATGCAATGCAACATTTTATGCAAAATTATTACAACACAATCCATGCAATGCAACATTTAATGCAACATTATGACATCACAATACATGTAATGCAACATGTAATGCAAAATTATGCAAACACAATCCATGCAATGCAACATTTAATGCAAAATTATGCAAACACAATCCATGCAATGCAACATTTAATGCAACAATATGCAATCACAATCCATGCAATGCAACATTTAATGCAAAATTATGACATCACAATCCATGCAATGCAACATTTAATGCTAAATTATGCAATCACAAGCCATGCCATGCAAAAATTAATGCAAAATTATGACATCACAATCCATGCAATGCAACATTTAATGCAAAATTATGACATCACAACCCATGCAATGCAACAATTAATGCATAATTATGCAATCACAATCCATGCAATGCAACATATAATGATAAAATATGACATCACAATCCATGCAATGCAACATTTAATGCAAAATTATGACATCACAATCCATGCAATGCAACATTTAATGCAAAATTATGAAATCACAATCCATGCAATGCAACATTTTATGCAAAATTATGCAATCACAACCCATGCAATTTAAAATTTAATGCAAAATGATGACATCACAATCCACGCAATGCAATATTTAATGCAAAATTATGACATCACAATCCATGCAATGTAAAATTATGACATCACAATAAATGCAATGCAAAAATCAATGCAACATTATGCAATCACAATCCATGCAATGCAACATTTAATGCACAATTATGCAAACACAATCCATGCAATTCAACATTTAATGCAAAATTATGACATCTCAATACATGTAATGCAACATGTAATGCAAAATTATGACATCACAATCCATGCAATGCAACATTTATTGCAAAATTATGACAACACAATCCATGCAATGTAACATTTAATGCAACATTATGACATCACAATACATGTAATGCAACATGTAATGCAAAATTATGCAAACACAATCCATGCAATGCAACATTTAATGCAAAATTATGCAAACACAATCCATGCACTGCAACATTTAATGCAAAATTATGACATCACAATCCATGCAATGCAACATTTATTGCAAAATTATGACAACACAATCCATGCATTGCAACATTTAATGCAAAATTATGACATCACAATAAATGCAATGCAAAATTCAATGCAACATTATGCAATCACAATCCATGCAATGCAACATTTAATGCAACATTATGACATCACAATACATGTAATGCAACATGTAATGCAAAATTATGCAATCACAATCCATGCAATGCAACATTTAATGCAAAATTATGCAAACACAATCCATGCAATTCAACATTTAATGCAAAATTATGACATCACAATCCATGCAATGCAACATTTAATGCAAAATTATAAGATCACAATCCATGCAATGCAACAATTAATGCAAAATTATGACATCACAATCCATGCAATGCAACATATAATGAAAAAATAGGACATTACAATACATGCAATGCAACATTTAATGCAAAATTATGACATCTCAATCCATGCAATGCAACATTTAATGCAAAATTATTACATAACAATCCATGCAATGCAACATTTAATGCAACATTATGACATCACAATACATGTAATGCAACATGTAATGCAAAATTATGCAATCACAATCCATGCAATGCAACATTTAATGCAAAATTATGCAAACACAATCCATGCAATTCAACATTTAATGCAAAATTATGACATCACAATCCATGCAATGCAACATTTAATGCAAAATTATGACATCACAATCCATGCAATGCAACAATTAATGCATAATTATGCAATCACAATCCATGCAATGCAACATATAATGAAAAAATATGACATCACAACCCATGCAATGCAACATTTAATGCAAAATTATGACATCACAATCCATGCAATGCAACATTTAATGCAAAATTATTACATAACAATCCATGCAATGCAACATTTAATGCAACATTATGTCATCACAATACATGTAATGCAACATGTAATGCAAAATTATGCAATCACAATCCATGCAATGCAACATTTAATGCAAAATTATGCAAACACAATTCATGCAATTCAAACTTTAATGCAAAATTATGACATCACAATAAATGCAATGCAAAATTAAATGCAACATTATGCAATCACAATCCATGCAATGCAACATTTAATGCAAAATTATGACATCACAATCCATGCAATGTAAAATTATGACATCACAATAAATGCAATTCAAAAATCAATGCAACATTATGCAATCACAATCCATGCAATGCAACATTTAATGCAATATTATGCAAACACAATCCATGCAATTCAACATTTAATGCAAAATTATGACATCTCAATACATGTAATGCAACATGTAATGCAAAATTATGACATCACAATCCATGCAATGCAACATTTATTGCAAAATTATGACAACACAATCCATGCAATGCAACATTTAATGCAACATTATGACATCACAATACATGTAATGCAACATGTAATGCAAAATTATGCAAACACAATCCATGCAATGCAACATTTAATGCAAAATTATGCAAACACAATCCATGCAATGCAACATTTAATGCAACAATATGCAATCACAATCCATGCAATGCAACATGTAATGCAAAATTATGACATCACAATCCATGCAATGCAACATTTATTGCAAAATTATGACATCACAATACATGTAATGCAACATGTAATGCAAAATTATGCAATCACAATCCATGCAATGCAACATTTAATGCACAATTATTAAATCACAATCCATTCAATGCAACATTTAATGCAAAATTATGCTAACACAATCCATGCAATTCAACATTTAATGCAAAATTATGACATCACAACTCATGCAATGCAAAATTTAATGCAAAATTATGACATCACAATAAATGCAATGCAAAATTCAATGCAACATTATGCAATCACAATCCATGCAATGCAACATTTAATGCAAAATTATGACATCACAATACATGCAATGTAAAATTATGACATCACAATAAATGTAATGCAAAAATCAATGCAACATTATGCAATCACAATCCATGCAATGCAACATTTAATGCAATATTATGCAAACACAATCCATGCAATTCAACATTTAATGCAAAATTATGACATCTCAATACATGTAATGCAACATGTAATGCAAAATTATGACATCACAATCCATGCAATGCAACATTTATTGCAAAATTATGACAACACAATCCATGCAATGCAACATTTAATGCAACATTATGACATCACAATACATGTAATGCAACATGTAATGCAAAATTATGCAAACACAATCCATGCAATGCAACATTTAATGCAAAATTATGCAAACACAATCCATGCAATGCAACATTTAATGCAACAATATGCAATCACAATCCATGCAATGCAACATTTAATGCAAAATTATGACATCACAATCCATGCAATGCAACATTTAATGCTAAATTATGCAATCACAAGCCATGCCATGCAAAAATTAATGCAAAATTATGACATCACAATCCATGCAATGCAACATTTAATGCAAAATTATGACATCACAACCCATGCAATGCAACAATTAATGCATAATTATGCAATCACAATCCATGCAATGCAACATATAATGATAAAATATGACATCACAATCCATGCAATGCAACATTTAATGCAAAATTATGACATCACAATCAATGCAATGCAACATTTAATGCAAAATTATGACATCACAACCCATGCAATGCAACAATTAATGCATAATTATGCAATCACAATCAATGCAATGCAACATATAATGATAAAATATGACATCACAATCCATGCAATGCAACATTTAATGCAAAATTATGAAATCACAATCCATGCAATGCAACATTTTATGCAAAATTATGCAATCACAACCCATGCAATTTAAAATTTAATGCAAAATGATGACATCACAATCCACGCAATGCAATATTTAATGCAAAATTATCACATCACAATCCATGCAATGTAAAATTATGACATCACAATAAATGCAATGCAAAAATCAATGCTACATTATGCAATCACAATCCATGCAATGCAACATTTAATGCACAATTATGCAAACACAATCCATGCAATTCAACATTTAATGCAAAATTATGACATCTCAATACATGTAATGCAACATGTAATGCAAAATTATGACATCACAATCCATGCAATGCAACATTTATTGCAAAATTATGACAACACAATCCATGCAATGTAACATTTAATGCAACATTATGACATCACAATACATGTAATGCAACATGTAATGCAAAATTATGCAAACACAATCCATGCAATGCAACATTTAATGCAAAATTATGCAAACACAATCCATGCAATGCAACATTTAATGCAAAATAATGACATCACAATCCATGCAATGCAACATTTATTGCAAAATTATGACAACACAATCCATGCATTGCAACATTTAATGCAAAATTATGACATCACAATAAATGCAATGCAAAATTCAATGCAACATTATGCAATCACAATCCATGCAATGCAACATTTAATGCAACATTATGACATCACAATACATGTAATGCAACATGTAATGCAAAATTATGCAATCACAATCCATGCAATGCAACATTTAATGCAAAATTATGCAAACACAATCCATGCAATTCAACATTTAATGCAAAATTATGACATCACAATCCATGCAATGCAACATTTAATGCAAAATTATAAGATCACAATCCATGCAATGCAACAATTAATGCAAAATTATGACATCACAATCCATGCAATGCAACATATAATGAAAAAATAGGACATTACAATACATGCAATGCAACATTTAATGCAAAATTATGACATCTCAATCCATGCAATGCAACATTTAATGCAAAATTATTACATAACAATCCATGCAATGCAACATTTAATGCAACATTATGACATCACAATACATGTAATGCAACATGTAATGCAAAATTATGCAATCACAATCCATGCAATGCAACATTTAATGCAAAATTATGCAAACACAATCCATGCAATTCAACATTTAATGCAAAATTATGACATCACAATCCATGCAATGCAACATTTAATGCAAAATTATGACATCACAATCCATGCAATGCAACAATTAATGCATAATTATGCAATCACAATCCATGCAATGCAACATATAATGAAAAAATATGACATCACAACCCATGCAATGCAACATTTAATGCAAAATTATGACATCACAATCCATGCAATGCAACATTTAATGCAAAATTATTACATAACAATCCATGCAATGCAACATTTAATGCAAAATTATGCAAACACAATCCATGCAATTCAAACTTTAATGCAAAATTATGACATCACAATAAATGCAATGCAAAATTCAATGCAACAGTATGCAATCACAATCCATGCAATGCAACATTTAATGCAAAATTATGACATCACAATCCATGCAATGTAAAATTATGACATCACAATAAATGCAATTCAAAAATCAATGCAACATTATGCAATCACAAAACATGCAATGCAACATTTAATGCAATATTATGCAAACACAATCCATGCAATTCAACATTTAATGCAAAATTATGACATCTCAATACATGTAATGCAACATGTAATGCAAAATTATGACATCACAATCCATGCAATGCAACATTTATTGCAAAATTATGACAACACAATCCATGCAATGCAACATTTAATGCAACATTATGACATCACAATACATGTAATGCAACATGTAATGCAAAATTATGCAAACACAACCCATGCAATGCAACATTTAATGCAAAATTATGCAAACACAATCCATGCAATGCAACATTTAATGCAACAATATGCAATCACAATCCATGCAATGCAACATTTAATGCAAAATTATGACATCACAATCCATGCAATGCAACATTTATTGCAAAATTATGACAACACAATCCATGCAATGCAACATTTAATGCAACATTATGACATCACAATACATGTAATGCAACATGTAATGCAAAATTATGCAATCACAATCCATGCAATGCAACATTTAATGCACAATTATTAAATCACAATCCATTCAATGCAACATTTAATGCAAAATTATGCTAACACAATCCATGCAATGCAACATTTAATGCAAAATTATGACATCACAATCCATGCAATGCAACAATTAATGCATAATTATGCAATCACAATCCATGCAATGCAACATATAATGAAAAAATATGACATCACAACCCATGCAATGCAACATTTAATGCAAAATTATGACATCACAATCCATGCAATGCAACATTTAATGCAAAATTATTACATAACAATCCATGCAATGCAACATTTAATGCAACATTATGTCATCACAATACATGTAATGCAACATGTAATGCAAAATTATGCAATCACAATCCATGCAATGCAACATTTACTGCAAAATTATGCAAACACAATCCATGCAATTCAAACTTTAATGCAAAATTATGACATCACAATCCATGCAATGCAACATTTAATGCAAAATTATGACATCACAATAAATGCAATGCAAAATTCAATGCAACATTATGCAATCACAATCCATGCAATGCAACATTTAATGCAAAATTATGACATCACAATCCATGCAATGTAAAATTATGACATCACAATAAATGCAATGCAAAAATCAATGCAACATTATGCAATCACAATCCATGCAATGCAACATTTAATGCACAATTATGCAAACACAATCCATGCAATTCAACATTTAATGCAAAATTATGACATCTCAATACATGTAATGCAACATGTAATGCAAAATTATGACATCACAATCCATGCAATGCAACATTTATTGCAAAATTATGACAACACAATCCATGCAATGCAACATTTAATGCAACATTATGACATCACAATACATGTAATGCAACATGTAATGCAAAATTATGCAAACACAATCCATGCAATGCAACATTTAATGCAAAATTATGCAAACACAATCCATGCAATGCAACATATAATGCAACAATATGCAATCACAATCCATGCAATGCAACATTTAATGCAAAATTATGACATCACAATCCATGCAATGCAACATTTATTGCAAAATTATGACAACACAATCCATGCAATGCAACATTTAATGCAACATTATGACATCACAATACATGTAATGCAACATGTAATGCAAAATTATGCAATCACACTCCATGCAATGCAACATTTAATGCAAAATTATGAAATCACAATCCATTCAATGCAACATTTAATGCAAAATTATGCTAACACAATCCATGCAATGCAACATTTAATGCAAAATTATGACATCACAATCCATGCAATGCAACATTTAATGCAAAATTATGACATCACAACCCATGCAATGCAACAATTAATGCATAATTATGCAATCACAATCCATGCAATGCAACATATAATGATAAAATATGACATCACAATCCATGCAATGCAACATTTAATGCAAAATTATGCAAACACAATCCATGCAATTCAACATTTAATGCAAAATTATGACATCACAATCCATGCAATGCAAAATTTAATGCAAAATTATGACATCACAATAAATGCAATGCAAAATTCAATGCAACATTATGCAATCACAATCCATGCAATGCAACATTTAATGCAAAATTATGACATCACAATACATGCAATGTAAAATTATGACATCACAATAAATGTAATGCAAAAATCAATGCAACATTATGCAATCACAATCCATGCAATGCAACATTTAATGCAAAATTATGCAAATCAATCCATGCAATTCAACATTTAATGCAAAATTATGACATCACAATACATGTAATGCAACATGTAATGCAAAATTATGACATCACAATCCATGCAATGCAACATTTAATGCAAAATTATGCAATCACAATCCATGCAATGCAACATTTAATGAAAAATTTTGCAAACAAAATCCATGCAATTCAACATTTAATGCAAAATTATGACATCACAATTCATGCAATGCAACATTTAATGCAAAATTATGACATCACAATACATGTAATGCAAAATTATGACATCACAATCCATGCAATGCAACATTTAATGCAAAATTATGACATCACAATCCATGCAATGCGCCAATGAATGCATAATTATGCAATCACAATCCATGCAATGCAACATATAATGAAAAAAATATGACATCACAATCCATGCAATGCAACATGTAATGCAAAATTATGCAATCACAATCCATGAAATGCAACATTTAATGCAAAATTATGACATCACAATACATGTAATGCAAAATTATGACATCACAATCCATGCAATGCAACATTTAATTCTAAATTATGCAATCACAAGCCATGCCATGCAAAAATTAATGCAAAATTATGACATCACAATCCATGCAATGCAACATTTAATGCAAAATTATGACATCACAACCCATGCAATGCAACAATTAATGCATAATTATGCAATCACAATCCATGCAATGCAACATATAATGATAAAATATGACATCACAATCCAGGCAATGCAACATTTAATGCAAAATTATGACATCACAATCAATGCAATGCAACATTTAATGCAAAATTATGACATCACAACCCATGCAATGCAACAATTAATGCATAATTATGCAATCACAATCAATGCAATGCAACATATAATGATAAAATATGACATCACAATCCATGCAATGCAACATTTAATGCAAAATTATGAAATCACAATCCATGCAATGCAACATTTAATGCAAAATTATGACATCTCAATACATGTAATGCAACATGTAATGCAAAATTATGACATCACAATCCATGCAATGCAACATTTATTGCAAAATTATGACAACACAATCCATGCAATGCAACATTTAATGCAACATTATGACATCACAATACATGTAATGCAACATGTAATGCAAAATTATGCAAACACAATCCATGCAATGCAACATTTAATGCAAAATTATGCAAACACAATCCATGCAATGCAACATTTAATGCAACAATATGCAATCACAATCCATGCAATGCAACATTTAATGCAAAATTATGACATCACAATCCATGCAATGCAACATTTATTGCAAAATTATGCAAACACAATCCATGCAATGCAACATTTAATGCAACAATATGCAATCACAATCCATGCAATGCAACATTTAATGCAAAATTATGACATCACAATCCATGCAATGCAACATTTAATGCTAAATTATGCAATCACAAGCCATGCCATGCAAAAATTAATGCAAAATTATGACATCACAATCCATGCAATGCAACATTTAATGCAACATTATGACATCACAACCCATGCAATGCAACAATTAATGCATAATTATGCAATCACAATCCATGCAATGCAACATATAATGATAAAATATGACATCACAATCCATGCAATGCAACATTTAATGCAAAATTATGACATCACAATCAATGCAATGCAACATTTAATGCAAAATTATGACATCACAACCCATGCAATGCAACAATTAATGCATAATTATGCAATCACAATCAATGCAATGCAACATATAATGATAAAATATGACATCACAATCCATGCAATGCAACATTTAATGCAAAATTATGAAATCACAATCCATGCAATGCAACATTTTATGCAAAATTATGCAATCACAACCCATGCAATTTAAAATTTAATGCAAAATGATGACATCACAATCCACGCAATGCAATATTTAATGCAAAATTATCACATCACAATCCATGCAATGTAAAATTATGACATCACAATAAATGCAATGCAAAAATCAATGCTACATTATGCAATCACAATCCATGCAATGCAACATTTAATGCACAATTATGCAAACACAATCCATGCAATTCAACATTTAATGCAAAATTATGACATCTCAATACATGTAATGCAACATGTAATGCAAAATTATGACATCACAATCCATGCAATGCAACATTTATTGCAAAATTATCACATCACAATCCATGCAATGTAAAATTATGACATCACAATAAATGCAATGCAAAAATCAATGCTACATTATGCAATCACAATCCATGCAATGCAACATTTAATGCAAAATTATGCAAACACAATCCATGCAATTCAACATTTAATGCAAAATTATGACATCACAATCCATGCAATGCAACATTTAATGCAAAATTATAAGATCACAATCCATGCAATGCAACAATTAATGCAAAATTATGACATCACAATCCATGCAATGCAACATATAATGAAAAAATAGGACATTACAATACATGCAATGCAACATTTAATGCAAAATTATGACATCTCAATCCATGCAATGCAACATTTAATGCAAAATTATTACATAACAATCCATGCAATGCAACATTTAATGCAACATTATGACATCACAATACATGTAATGCAACATGTAATGCAAAATTATGCAATCACAATCCATGCAATGCAACATATAATGAAAAAATATGACATCACAACCCATGCAATGCAACATTTAATGCAAAATTATGACATCACAATCCATGCAATGCAACATTTAATGCAAAATTATTACATAACAATCCATGCAATGCAACATTTAATGCAAAATTATGCAAACACAATCCATGCAATTCAAACTTTAATGCAAAATTATGACATCACAATAAATGCAATGCAAAATTCAATGCAACAGTATGCAATCACAATCCATGCAATGCAACATTTAATGCAAAATTATGACATCACAATCCATGCAATGTAAAATTATGACATCACAATAAATGCAATTCAAAAATCAATGCAACATTATGCAATCACAATCCATGCAATGCAACATTTAATGCAATATTATGCAAACACAATCCATGCAATTCAACATTTAATGCAAAATTATGACATCTCAATACATGTAATGCAACATGTAATGCAAAATTATGACATCACAATCCATGCAATGCAACATTTATTGCAAAATTATGACAACACAATCCATGCAATGCAACATTTAATGCAACATTATGACATCACAATACATGTAATGCAACATGTAATGCAAAATTATGCAAACACAATCCATGCAATGCAACATTTAATGCAAAATTATGCAAACACAATCCATGCAATGCAACATTTAATGCAACAATATGCAATCACAATCCATGCAATGCAACATTTAATGCAAAATTATGACATCACAATCCATGCAATGCAACATTTATTGCAAAATTATGACAACACAATCCATGCAATGCAACATTTAATGCAACATTATGACATCACAATACATGTAATGCAACATGTAATGCAAAATTATGCAATCACAATCCATGCAATGCAACATTTAATGCACAATTATTAAATCACAATCCATTCAATGCAACATTTAATGCAAAATTATGCTAACACAATCCATGCAATGCAACATTTAATGCAAAATTATGACATCACAATCCATGCAATGCAACAATTAATGCATAATTATGCAATCACAATCCATGCAATGCAACATATAATGAAAAAATATGACATCACAACCCATGCAATGCAACATTTAATGCAAAATTATGACATCACAATCCATGCAATGCAACATTTAATGCAAAATTATTACATAACAATCCATGCAATGCAACATTTAATGCAACATTATGTCATCACAATACATGTAATGCAACATGTAATGCAAAATTATGCAATCACAATCCATGCAATGCAACATTTACTGCAAAATTATGCAAACACAATCCATGCAATTCAAACTTTAATGCAAAATTATGACATCACAATCCATGCAATGCAACATTTAATGCAAAATTATGACATCACAATAAATGCAATGCAAAATTCAATGCAACATTATGCAATCACAATCCATGCAATGCAACATTTAATGCAAAATTATGACATCACAATCCATGCAATGTAAAATTATGACATCACAATAAATGCAATGCAAAAATCAATGCAACATTATGCAATCACAATCCATGCAATGCAACATTTAATGCACAATTATGCAAACACAATCCATGCAATTCAACATTTAATGCAAAATTATGACATCTCAATACATGTAATGCAACATGTAATGCAAAATTATGACATCACAATCCATGCAATGCAACATTTATTGCAAAATTATGACAACACAATCCATGCAATGCAACATTTAATGCAACATTATGACATCACAATACATGTAATGCAACATGTAATGCAAAATTATGCAAACACAATCCATGCAATGCAACATTTAATGCAAAATTATGCAAACACAATCCATGCAATGCAACATATAATGCAACAATATGCAATCACAATCCATGCAATGCAACATTTAATGCAAAATTATGACATCACAATCCATGCAATGCAACATTTATTGCAAAATTATGACAACACAATCCATGCAATGCAACATTTAATGCAACATTATGACATCACAATACATGTAATGCAACATGTAATGCAAAATTATGCAATCACACTCCATGCAATGCAACATTTAATGCAAAATTATGAAATCACAATCCATTCAATGCAACATTTAATGCAAAATTATGCTAACACAATCCATGCAATGCAACATTTAATGCAAAATTATGACATCACAATCCATGCAATGCAACATTTAATGCAAAATTATGACATCACAACCCATGCAATGCAACAATTAATGCATAATTATGCAATCACAATCCATGCAATGCAACATATAATGATAAAATATGACATCACAATCCATGCAATGCAACATTTAATGCAAAATTATGCAAACACAATCCATGCAATTCAACATTTAATGCAAAATTATGACATCACAATCCATGCAATGCAAAATTTAATGCAAAATTATGACATCACAATAAATGCAATGCAAAATTCAATGCAACATTATGCAATCACAATCCATGCAATGCAACATTTAATGCAAAATTATGACATCACAATACATGCAATGTAAAATTATGACATCACAATAAATGTAATGCAAAAATCAATGCAACATTATGCAATCACAATCCATGCAATGCAACATTTAATGCAAAATTATGCAAATCAATCCATGCAATTCAACATTTAATGCAAAATTATGACATCACAATACATGTAATGCAACATGTAATGCAAAATTATGACATCACAATCCATGCAATGCAACATTTAATGCAAAATTATGCAATCACAATCCATGCAATGCAACATTTAATGAAAAATTTTGCAAACAAAATCCATGCAATTCAACATTTAATGCAAAATTATGACATCACAATTCATGCAATGCAACATTTAATGCAAAATTATGACATCACAATACATGTAATGCAAAATTATGACATCACAATCCATGCAATGCAACATTTAATGCAAAATTATGACATCACAATCCATGCAATGCGCCAATGAATGCATAATTATGCAATCACAATCCATGCAATGCAACATATAATGAAAAAAATATGACATCACAATCCATGCAATGCAACATGTAATGCAAAATTATGCAATCACAATCCATGAAATGCAACATTTAATGCAAAATTATGACATCACAATACATGTAATGCAAAATTATGACATCACAATCCATGCAATGCAACATTTAATTCTAAATTATGCAATCACAAGCCATGCCATGCAAAAATTAATGCAAAATTATGACATCACAATCCATGCAATGCAACATTTAATGCAAAATTATGACATCACAACCCATGCAATGCAACAATTAATGCATAATTATGCAATCACAATCCATGCAATGCAACATATAATGATAAAATATGACATCACAATCCAGGCAATGCAACATTTAATGCAAAATTATGACATCACAATCAATGCAATGCAACATTTAATGCAAAATTATGACATCACAACCCATGCAATGCAACAATTAATGCATAATTATGCAATCACAATCAATGCAATGCAACATATAATGATAAAATATGACATCACAATCCATGCAATGCAACATTTAATGCAAAATGATGACATCACAATCCACGCAATGCAATATTTAATGCAAAATTATGACATCACAATCCATGCAATGTAAAATTATGACATCACAATAAATGCAATGCAAAAATCAATGCAACATTATGCAATCACAATCCATGCAATGCAACATTTAATGCAAAATTATGCAAACACAATCCATGCAATGCAACATTTAATGCAAAATTATGACATCACAATCCATGCAATGCAACAATTAATGCATAATTATGCAATCACAATCCATGCAATGCAACATATAATGCAAAATTATTACATAACAATCCATGCAATGCAACATTTAATGCAACATTATGTCATCACAATACATGTAATGCAACATGTAATGCAAAATTATGCAATCACAATCCATGCAATGCAACATTTAATGCAAAATTATGCAAACACAATCCATGCAATTCAAACTTTAATGCAAAATTATGACATCACAATAAATGCAATGCAAAATTCAATGCAACATTATGCAATCACAATCCATGCAATGCAACATTTAATGCAAAATTATGACATCACAATCCATGCAATGTAAAATTATGACATCACAATAAATGCAATTCAAAAATCAATGCAACATTATGCAATCACAATCCATGCAATGCAACATTTAATGCAATATTATGCAAACACAATCCATGCAATTCAACATTTAATGCAAAATTATGACATCTCAATACATGTAATGCAAAATTATGACATCACAATCCATGCAATGCAACATTTATTGCAAAATTATGACAACACAATCCATGCAATGCAACATTTAATGCAACATTATGACATCACAATACATGTAATGCAACATGTAATGCAAAATTATGCAAACACAATCCATGCAATGCAACATTTAATGCAAAATTATGCAAACACAATCCATGCAATGCAACATTTAATGCAAAAGTATGACATCACAATCCATGCAATGCAACATATAATGATAAAATATGACATCACAATCCATGCAATGCAACATTTAATGCAAAATTATGACATCACAATCCATGCAATGCAACATTTAATGCAAAATTATGCAATCACAATCCATGCAATGCAACATTTAATGCAAAATTATGCAAACACAATCCATGCAATTCAACATTTAATGCAAAATTATGACATCACAACTCATGCAATGCAAAATTTAATGCAAAATTATGACATCACAATAAATGCAATGCAAAATTCAATGCAACATTATGCAATCACAATCCATGCAATGCAACATTTAATGCAAAATTATGACATCACAATACATGCAATGTAAAATTATGACATCACAATAAATGTAATGCAAAAATCAATGCAACATTATGCAATCACAATCCATGCAATGCAACATTTAATGCAAAATTATGCCATCACAATACATGTAATGCAACATGTAATGCAAAATTATGCAATCACAATCCATGCAATGCAACATTTAATGCAAAATTATGCAAACAAAATCCATGCAATTCAACATTTAATGCAAAATTATGACATCACAATCCATGCAATGCAACATTTAATGCAAAATTATGACATCACAATACATGCAATGCAACATTTAATGCAAAATTATGACATCACAATCCATGCAATGCGCCAATGAATGCATAATTATGCAATCACAATCCATGCAATGCAACATATAATGAAAAAAATATGACATCACAATCCATGCAATGCAACATGTAATGCAAAATTATGCAATCACAATCCATGAAATGCAACATTTAATGCAAAATTATGACATCACAATACATGTAATGCAAAATTATGACATCACAATCCATGCAATGCAACATTTAATGCTAAATTATGCAATCACAAGCCATGCCATGCAAAAATTAATGCAAAATTATGACATCACAATCCATGCAATGCAACATTTAATGCAAAATTATGACATCACAACCCATGCAATGCAACAATTAATGCATAATTATGCAATCACAATCCATGCAATGCAACATATAATGATAAAATATGACATCACAATCCATGCAATGCAACATTTAATGCAAAATTATGACATCACAATCAATGCAATGCAACATTTAATGCAAAATTATGACATCACAACCCATGCAATGCAACAATTAATGCATAATTATGCAATCACAATCAATGCAATGCAACATATAATGATAAAATATGACATCACAATCCATGCAATGCAACATTTAATGCAAAATTATGAAATCACAATCCATGCAATGCAACATTTTATGCAAAATTATGCAATCACAACCCATGCAATTTAAAATTTAATGCAAAATGATGACATCACAATCCACGCAATGCAATATTTAATGCAAAATTATGACATCACAATCCATGCAATGTAAAATTATGACATCACAATAAATGCAATGCAAAAATCAATGCAACATTATGCAATCACAATCCATGCAATGCAACATTTAATGCACAATTATGCAAACACAATCCATGCAATTCAACATTTAATGCAAAATTATGACATCTCAATACATGTAATGCAACATGTAATGCAAAATTATGACATCACAATCCATGCAATGCAACATTTATTGCAAAATTATGACAACACAATCCATGCAATGTAACATTTAATGCAACATTATGACATCACAATACATGTAATGCAACATGTAATGCAAAATTATGCAAACACAATCCATGCAATGCAACATTTAATGCAAAATTATGCAAACACAATCCATGCAATGCAACATTTAATGCAAAATTATGACATCACAATCCATGCAATGCAACATTTATTGCAAAATTATGACAACACAATCCATGCATTGCAACATTTAATGCAAAATTATGACATCACAATAAATGCAATGCAAAATTCAATGCAACATTATGCAATCACAATCCATGCAATGCAACATTTAATGCAACATTATGACATCACAATACATGTAATGCAACATGTAATGCAAAATTATGCAATCACAATCCATGCAATGCAACATTTAATGCAAAATTATGCAAACACAATCCATGCAATTCAACATTTAATGCAAAATTATGACATCACAATCCATGCAATGCAACATTTAATGCAAAATTATAAGATCACAATCCATGCAATGCAACAATTAATGCAAAATTATCACATCACAATCCATGCAATGCAACATATAATGAAAAAATAGGACATTACAATACATGCAATGCAACATTTAATGCAAAATTATGACTTCTCAATCCATGCAATGCAACATTTAATGCAAAATTATTACATAACAATCCATGCAATGCAACATTTAATGCAACATTATGACATCACAATACATGTAATGCAACATGTAATGCAAAATTATGCAATCACAATCCATGCAATGCAACATTTAATGCAAAATTATGCAAACACAATCCATGCAATTCAACATTTAATGCAAAATTATGACATCACAATCCATGCAATGCAACATTTAATGCAAAATTATGACATCACAATCCATGCAATGCAACAATTAATGCATAATTATGCAATCACAATCCATGCAATGCAACATATAATGAAAAAATATGACATCACAACCCATGCAATGCAACATTTAATGCAAAATTATGACATCACAATCCATGCAATGCAACATTTAATGCAAAATTATTACATAACAATCCATGCAATGCAACATTTAATGCAACATTATGTCATCACAATACATGTAATGCAACATGTAATGCAAAATTATGCAATCACAATCCATGCAATGCAACATTTAATGCAAAATTATGCAAACACAATCCATGCAATTCAAACTTTAATGCAAAATTATGACATCACAATAAATGCAATGCAAAATTCAATGCAACATTATGCAATCACAATCCATGCAATGCAACATTTAATGCAAAATTATGACATCACAATCCATGCAATGTAAAATTATGACATCACAATAAATGCAATTCAAAAACCAATGCAACATTATGCAATCACAATCCATGCAATGCAACATTTAATGCAATATTATGCAAACACAATCCATGCAATTCAACATTTAATGCAAAATTATGACATCTCAATACATGTAATGCAACATGTAATGCAAAATTATGACATCACAATCCATGCAATGCAACATTTATTGCAAAATTATGACAACACAATCCATGCAATGCAACATTTAATGCAACATTATGACATCACAATACATGTAATGCAACATGTAATGCAAAATTATGCAAACACAATCCATGCAATGCAACATTTAATGCAAAATTATGCAAACACAATCCATGCAATGCAACATTTAATGCAACAATATGCAATCACAATCCATGCAATGCAACATTTAATGCAAAATTATGACATCACAATCCATGCAATGCAACATTTAATGCTAAATTATGCAATCACAAGCCATGCCATGCAAAAATTAATGCAAAATTATGACATCACAATCCATGCAATGCAACATTTAATGCAAAATTATGACATCACAATCCATGCAATGCAACAATTAATGCATAATTATGCAATCACAATCCATGCAATGCAACATATAATGATAAAATATGACATCACAATCCATGCAATGCAACATTTAATGCAAAATTATGACATCACAATCAATGCAATGCAACATTTAATGCAAAATTATGACATCACAACCCATGCAATGCAACAATTAATGCATAATTATGCAATTACAATCAATGCAATGCAACATATAATGATAAAATATGACATCACAATCCATGCAATGCAACATTTAATGCAAAATTATGAAATCACAATCCATGCAATGCAACATTTTATGCAAAATTATGCAATCACAACCCATGCAATTTAAAATTTAATGCAAAATGATGACATCACAATCCACGCAATGCAATATTTAATGCAAAATTATGACATCACAATCCATGCAATGTAAAATTATGACATCACAATAAATGCAATGCAAAAATCAATGCAACATTATGCAATCACAATCCATGCAATGCAACATTTAATGCACAATTATGCAAACACAATCCATGCAATTCAACATTTAATGCAAAATTATGACATCTCAATACATGTAATGCAACATGTAATGCAAAATTATGACATCACAATCCATGCAATGCAACATTTATTGCAAAATTATGACAACACAATCCATGCAATGTAACATTTAATGCAACATTATGACATCACAATACATGTAATGCAACATGTAATGCAAAATTATGCAAACACAATCCATGCAATGCAACATTTAATGCAAAATTATGCAAACACAATCCATGCAATGCAACATTTAATGCAAAATTATGACATCACAATCCATGCAATGCAACATTTATTGCAAAATTATGACAACACAATCCATGCATTGCAACATTTAATGCAAAATTATGACATCACAATAAATGCAATGCAAAATTCAATGCAACATTATGCAATCACAATCCATGCAATGCAACATTTAATGCAACATTATGACATCACAATACATGTAATGCAACATGTAATGCAAAATTATGCAATCACAATCCATGCAATGCAACATTTAATGCAAAATTATGCAAACACAATCCATGCAATTCAACATTTAATGCAAAATTATGACATCACAATCCATGCAATGCAACATTTAATGCAAAATTATAAGATCACAATCCATGCAATGCAACAATTAATGCAAAATTATGACATCACAATCCATGCAATGCAACATATAATGAAAAAATAGGACATTACAATACATGCAATGCAACATTTAATGCAAAATTATGACATCTCAATCCATGCAATGCAATATTTAATGCAAAATTATTACATAACAATCCATGCAATGCAACATTTAATGCAACATTATGACATCACAATACATGTAATGCAACATGTAATGCAAAATTATGCAATCACAATCCATGCAATGCAACATTTAATGCAAAATTATGCAAACACAATCCATGCAATTCAACATTTAATGCAAAATTATGACATCACAATCCATGCAATGCAACATTTAATGCAAAATTATGACATCACAATCCATGCAATGCAACAATTAATGCATAATTATGCAATCACAATCCATGCAATGCAACATATAATGAAAAAATATGACATCACAACCCATGCAATGCAACATTTAATGCAAAATTATGACATCACAATCCATGCAATGCAACATTTAATGCAAAATTATTACATAACAATCCATGCAATGCAACATTTAATGCAACATTATGTCATCACAATATATGTAATGCAACATGTAATGCAAAATTATGCAATCACAATCCATGCAATGCAACATTTAATGCAAAATTATGCAAACACAATCCATGCAATTCAAACTTTAATGCAAAATTATGACATCACAATAAATGCAATGCAAAATTCAATGCAACATTATGCAATCACAATCCATGCAATGCAACATTTAATGCAAAATTATGACATCACAATCCATGCAATGTAAAATTATGACATCACAATAAATGCAATTCAAAAATCAATGCAACATTATGCAATCACAATCCATGCAATGCAACATTTAATGCAATATTATGCAAACACAATCCATGCAATTCAACATTTAATGCAAAATTATGACATCTCAATACATGTAATGCAACATGTAATGCAAAATTATGACATCACAATCCATGCAATGCAACATTTATTGCAAAATTATGACAACACAATCCATGCAATGCAACATTTAATGCAACATTATGACATCACAATACATGTAATGCAACATGTAATGCAAAATTATGCAAACACAATCCATGCAATGCAACATTTAATGCAAAATTATGCAAACACAATCCATGCAATGCAACATTTAATGCAACAATATGCAATCACAATCCATGCAATGCAACATTTAATGCAAAATTATGACATCACAATCCATGCAATGCAACATTTAATGCTAAATTATGCAATCACAAGCCATGCCATGCAAAAATTAATGCAAAATTATGACATCACAATCCATGCAATGCAACATTTAATGCAAAATTATGACATCACAATCCATGCAATGCAACAATTAATGCATAATTATGCAAACACAATCCATGCAATGCAACATTTAATGCAACAATATGCAATCACAATCCATGCAATGCAACATTTAATGCAAAATTATGACATCACAATCCATGCAATGCAACATTTAATGCAAAATTATGACATCACAATACATGTAATGCAACATGTAATGCAAAATTATGCAATCACAATCCATGCAATGCAACATTTAATGCACAATTATTAAATCACAATCCATTCAATGCAACATTTAATGCAAAATTATGCTAACACAATCCATGCAATGCAACATTTAATGCAAAATTATGACATCACAATCCATGCAATGCAACATTTAATGCAAAATTATGACATCACAACCCATGCAATGCAACAATTAATGCATAATTATGCAATCACAATCCATGCAATGCAACATATAATGATAAAATATGACATCACAATCCATGCAATGCAACATTTAATGCAAAATTATGACATCACAATCCATGCAATGCAACATTTAATGCAAAATTATGCAATCACAATCAATGCAATGCAACATTTAATGCAAAATTATGCAAACACAATCCATGCAATTCAACATTTAATGCAAAATTATGACATCACAACTCATGCAATGCAAAATTTAATGCAAAATTATGACATCACAATAAATGCAATGCAAAATTCAATGCAACATTATGCAATCACAATCCATGCAATGCAACATTTAATGCAAAATTATGACATCACAATACATGCAATGTAAAATTATAACATCACAATAAATGTAATGCAAAAATCAATGCAACATTATGCAATCACAATCCATGCAATGCAACATTTAATGCAAAATTATGACAACACAATCCATGCAATGCAACATTTAATGCAACATTATGACATCACAATACATGTAATGCAACATGTAATGCAAAATTATGCAAACACAATCCATGCAATGCAACATTTAATGCAAAATTATGCAAACACAATCCATGCAATGCAACATTTAATGCAAAATTATGACATCACAATCCATGCAATGCAACATTTATTGCAAAATTATGACAACACAATCCATGCAATGCAACATTTAATGCAAAATTATGACATCACAATAAATGCAATGCAAAATTCAATGCAACATTATGCAATCACAATCCATGCAATGCAACATTTTATGCAAAATTATGCAATCACAACCCATGCAATTTAAAATTTAATGCAAAATGATGACATCACAATCCACGCAATGCAATATTTAATGCAAAATTATGACATCACAATCCATGCAATGTAAAATTATGACATCACAATAAATGCAATGCAAAAATCAATGCAACATTATGCAATCACAATCCATGCAATGCAACATTTAATGCACAATTATGCAAACACAATCCATGCAATTCAACATTTAATGCAAAATTATGACATCTCAATACATGTAATGCAACATGTAATGCAAAATTATGACATCACAATCCATGCAATGCAACATTTATTGCAAAATTATGACAACACAATCCATGCAATGTAACATTTAATGCAACATTATGACATCACAATACATGTAATGCAACATGTAATGCAAAATTATGCAAACACAATCCATGCAATGCAACATTTAATGCAAAATTATGCAAACACAATCCATGCAATGCAACATTTAATGCAAAATTATGACATCACAATCCATGCAATGCAACATTTATTGCAAAATTATGACAACACAATCCATGCATTGCAACATTTAATGCAAAATTATGACATCACAATAAATGCAATGCAAAATTCAATGCAACATTATGCAATCACAATCCATGCAATGCAACATTTAATGCAACATTATGACATCACAATACATGTAATGCAACATGTAATGCAAAATTATGCAATCACAATCCATGCAATGCAACATTTAATGCAAAATTATGCAAACACAATCCATGCAATTCAACATTTAATGCAAAATTATGACATCACAATCCATGCAATGCAACATTTAATGCAAAATTATAAGATCACAATCCATGCAATGCAACAATTAATGCAAAATTATGACATCACAATCCATGCAATGCAACATATAATGAAAAAATAGGACATTACAATACATGCAATGCAACATTTAATGCAAAATTATGACATCTCAATCCATGCAATGCAATATTTAATGCAAAATTATTACATAACAATCCATGCAATGCAACATTTAATGCAACATTATGACATCACAATACATGTAATGCAACATGTAATGCAAAATTATGCAATCACAATCCATGCAATGCAACATTTAATGCAAAATTATGCAAACACAATCCATGCAATTCAACATTTAATGCAAAATTATGACATCACAATCCATGCAATGCAACATTTAATGCAAAATTATGACATCACAATCCATGCAATGCAACAATTAATGCATAATTATGCAATCACAATCCATGCAATGCAACATATAATGAAAAAATATGACATCACAACCCATGCAATGCAACATTTAATGCAAAATTATGACATCACAATCCATGCAATGCAACATTTAATGCAAAATTATTACATAACAATCCATGCAATGCAACATTTAATGCAACATTATGTCATCACAATATATGTAATGCAACATGTAATGCAAAATTATGCAATCACAATCCATGCAATGCAACATTTAATGCAAAATTATGCAAACACAATCCATGCAATTCAAACTTTAATGCAAAATTATGACATCACAATAAATGCAATGCAAAATTCAATGCAACATTATGCAATCACAATCCATGCAATGCAACATTTAATGCAAAATTATGACATCACAATCCATGCAATGTAAAATTATGACATCACAATAAATGCAATTCAAAAATCAATGCAACATTATGCAATCACAATCCATGCAATGCAACATTTAATGCAATATTATGCAAACACAATCCATGCAATTCAACATTTAATGCAAAATTATGACATCTCAATACATGTAATGCAACATGTAATGCAAAATTATGACATCACAATCCATGCAATGCAACATTTATTGCAAAATTATGACAACACAATCCATGCAATGCAACATTTAATGCAACATTATGACATCACAATACATGTAATGCAACATGTAATGCAAAATTATGCAAACACAATCCATGCAATGCAACATTTAATGCAAAATTATGCAAACACAATCCATGCAATGCAACATTTAATGCAACAATATGCAATCACAATCCATGCAATGCAACATTTAATGCAAAATTATGACATCACAATCCATGCAATGCAACATTTAATGCTAAATTATGCAATCACAAGCCATGCCATGCAAAAATTAATGCAAAATTATGACATCACAATCCATGCAATGCAACATTTAATGCAAAATTATGACATCACAATCCATGCAATGCAACAATTAATGCATAATTATGCAAACACAATCCATGCAATGCAACATTTAATGCAACAATATGCAATCACAATCCATGCAATGCAACATTTAATGCAAAATTATGACATCACAATCCATGCAATGCAACATTTAATGCAAAATTATGACATCACAATACATGTAATGCAACATGTAATGCAAAATTATGCAATCACAATCCATGCAATGCAACATTTAATGCACAATTATTAAATCACAATCCATTCAATGCAACATTTAATGCAAAATTATGCTAACACAATCCATGCAATGCAACATTTAATGCAAAATTATGACATCACAATCCATGCAATGCAACATTTAATGCAAAATTATGACATCACAACCCATGCAATGCAACAATTAATGCATAATTATGCAATCACAATCCATGCAATGCAACATATAATGATAAAATATGACATCACAATCCATGCAATGCAACATTTAATGCAAAATTATGACATCACAATCCATGCAATGCAACATTTAATGCAAAATTATGCAATCACAATCAATGCAATGCAACATTTAATGCAAAATTATGCAAACACAATCCATGCAATTCAACATTTAATGCAAAATTATGACATCACAACTCATGCAATGCAAAATTTAATGCAAAATTATGACATCACAATAAATGCAATGCAAAATTCAATGCAACATTATGCAATCACAATCCATGCAATGCAACATTTAATGCAAAATTATGACATCACAATACATGCAATGTAAAATTATAACATCACAATAAATGTAATGCAAAAATCAATGCAACATTATGCAATCACAATCCATGCAATGCAACATTTAATGCAAAATTATGACAACACAATCCATGCAATGCAACATTTAATGCAACATTATGACATCACAATACATGTAATGCAACATGTAATGCAAAATTATGCAAACACAATCCATGCAATGCAACATTTAATGCAAAATTATGCAAACACAATCCATGCAATGCAACATTTAATGCAAAATTATGACATCACAATCCATGCAATGCAACATTTATTGCAAAATTATGACAACACAATCCATGCAATGCAACATTTAATGCAAAATTATGACATCACAATAAATGCAATGCAAAATTCAATGCAACATTATGCAATCACAATCCATGCAATGCAACATTTAATGCAACATTATGACATCACAATACATGTAATGCAACATGTAATGCAAAATTATGCAATCACAATCCATGCAATGCAACATTTAATGCAAAATTATGCAAACACAATCCATGCAATTCAACATTTAATGCAAAATTATGACATCACAATCCATGCAATGCAACATTTAATGCAAAATTATAAGATCACAATCCATGCAATGCAACAATTAATGCAAAATTATGACATCACAATCCATGCAATGCAACATATAATGAAAAAATAGGACATTACAATCCATGCAATGCAACATTTAATGCAAAATTATGACATCACAATCCATGCAATGCAACATTTAATGCAAAATTATTACATAACAATCCATGCAATGCAACATTTAATGCAACATTATGACATCACAATACATGTAATGCAACATGTAATGCAAAATTATGCAATCACAATCCATGCAATGCAACATTTAATGCAAAATTATGCAAACACAATCCATGCAATTCAACATTTAATGCAAAATTATGACATCACAATCCATGCAATGCAACATTTAATGCAAAATTATGACATCACAATCCATGCAATGCAACAATTAATGCATAATTATGCAATCACAATCCATGCAATGCAACATATAATGAAAAAATATGACATCACAACCCATGCAATGCAACATTTAATGCAAAATTATGACATCACAATCCATGCAATGCAACATGTAATGCAAAATTATTACATAACAATCCATGCAATGCAACATTTAATGCAACATTATGTCATCACAATACATGTAATGCAACATGTAATGCAAAATTATGCAATCACAATCCATGCAATGCAACATTTAATGCAAAATTATGCAAACACAATCCATGCAATTCAAACTTTAATGCAAAATTATGACATCACAATAAATGCAATGCAAAATTCAATGCAACATTATGCAATCACAATCCATGCAATGCAACATTTAATGCAAAATTATGACATCACAATCCATGCAATGTAAAATTATGACATCACAATAAATGCAATTCAAAAATCAATGCAACATTATGCAATCACAATCCATGCAATGCAAAATTTAATGCAAAATTATGAAATCACAATCCATGCAATGCAACATTTAATGCAAAATTATGACATCACAATCCATGCAATGCAACATTTATTGCAAAATTATGACAACACAATCCATGCAATGCAACATTTAATGCAACATTATGACATCACAATACATGTAATGCAACATGTAATGCAAAATTATGCAATCACAATCCATGCAATGCAACATTTAATGCACAATTATTAAATCACAATCCATTCAATGCAACATTTAATGCAAAATTATGCTAACACAATCCATGCAATGCAACATTTAATGCAACATTATGACATCACAATACATGTAATGCAACATGTAATGCAAAATTATGCAAACACAATCCATGCAATGCAACATTTAATGCAAAATTATGCAAACACAATCCATGCAATGCAACATTTAATGCAAAATTATGACATCACAATCCATGCAATGCAACATTTATTGCAAAATTATGACAACACAATCCATGCATTGCAACATTTAATGCAAAATTATGACATCACAATAAATGCAATGCAAAATTCAATGCAACATTATGCAATCACAATCCATGCAATGCAACATTTAATGCAACATTATGACATCACAATACATGTAATGCAACATGTAATGCAAAATTATGCAATCACAATCCATGCAATGCAACATTTAATGCAAAATTATGCAAACACAATCCATGCAATTCAACATTTAATGCAAAATTATGACATCACAATCCATGCAATGCAACATTTAATGCAAAATTATAAGATCACAATCCATGCAATGCAACAATTAATGCAAAATTATGACATCACAATCCATGCAATGCAACATATAATGAAAAAATAGGACATTACAATACATGCAATGCAACATTTAATGCAAAATTATGACATCTCAATCCATGCAATGCAACATTTAATGCAAAATTATTACATAACAATCCATGCAATGCAACATTTAATGCAACATTATGACATCACAATACATGTAATGCAACATGTAATGCAAAATTATGCAATCACAATCCATGCAATGCAACATTTAATGCAAAATTATGCAAACACAATCCATGCAATTCAACATTTAATGCAAAATTATGACATCACAATCCATGCAATGCAACATTTAATGCAAAATTATGACATCACAATCCATGCAATGCAACAATTAATGCATAATTATGCAATCACAATCCATGCAATGCAACATATAATGAAAAAAATATGACATCACAACCCATGCAATGCAACATTTAATGCAAAATTATGACATCACAATCCATGCAATGCAACATTTAATGCAAAATTATTACATAACAATCCATGCAATGCAACATTTAATGCAACATTATGTCATCACAATACATGTAATGCAACATGTAATGCAAAATTATGCAATCACAATCCATGCAATGCAACATTTAATGCAAAATTATGCAAACACAATCCATGCAATTCAAACTTTAATGCAAAATTATGACATCACAATAAATGCAATGCAAAATTCAATGCAACATTATGCAATCACAATCCATGCAATGCAACATTTAATGCAAAATTATGACATCACAATCCATGCAATGTAAAATTATGACATCACAATAAATGCAATTCAAAAATCAATGCAACATTATGCAATCACAATCCATGCAATGCAACATTTAATGCAATATTATGCAAACACAATCCATGCAATTCAACATTTAATGCAAAATTATGACATCTCAATACATGTAATGCAACATGTAATGCAAAATTATGACATCACAATCCATGCAATGCAACATTTATTGCAAAATTATGACAACACAATCCATGCAATGCAACATTTAATGCAACATTATGACATCACAATACATGTAATGCAACATGTAATGCAAAATTATGCAAACACAATCCATGCAATGCAACATTTAATGCAAAATTATGCAAACACAATCCATGCAATGCAACATTTAATGCAACAATATGCAATCACAATCCATGCAATGCAACATTTAATGCAAAATTATGACATCACAATCCATGCAATGCAACATTTATTGCAAAATTATGACAACACAATCCATGCAATGCAACATTTAATGCAACATTATGACATCACAATACATGTAATGCAACATGTAATGCAAAATTATGCAATCACAATCCATGCAATGCAACATTTAATGCACAATTATTAAATCACAATCCATTCAATGCAACATTTAATGCAAAATTATGCTAACACAATCCATGCAATGCAACATTTAATGCAAAATTATGACATCACAATCCATGCAATGCAACATTTAATGCAAAATTATGACATCACAACCCATGCAATGCAACAATTAATGCATAATTATGCAATCACAATCCATGCAATGCAACATATAATGATAAAATATGACATCACAATCCATGCAATGCAACATTTAATGCAAAATTATGACATCACAATCCATGCAATGCAACATTTAATGCAAAATTATGCAATCACAATCAATGCAATGCAACATTTAATGCAAAATTATGCAAACACAATCCATGCAATTCAACATTTAATGCAAAATTATGACATCACAACTCATGCAATGCAAAATTTAATGCAAAATTATGACATCACAATAAATGCAATGCAAAATTCAATGCAACATTATGCAATCACAATCCATGCAATGCAACATTTAATGCAAAATTATGACATCACAATACATGCAATGTAAAATTATAACATCACAATAAATGTAATGCAAAAATCAATGCAACATTATGCAATCACAATCCATGCAATGCAACATTTAATGCAAAATTATGACAACACAATCCATGCAATGCAACATTTAATGCAACATTATGACATCACAATACATGTAATGCAACATGTAATGCAAAATTATGCAAACACAATCCATGCAATGCAACATTTAATGCAAAATTATGCAAACACAATCCATGCAATGCAACATTTAATGCAAAATTATGACATCACAATCCATGCAATGCAACATTTATTGCAAAATTATGACAACACAATCCATGCAATGCAACATTTAATGCAAAATTATGACATCACAATAAATGCAATGCAAAATTCAATGCAACATTATGCAATCACAATCCATGCAATGCAACATTTAATGCAACATTATGACATCACAATACATGTAATGCAACATGTAATGCAAAATTATGCAATCACAATCCATGCAATGCAACATTTAATGCAAAATTATGCAAACACAATCCATGCAATTCAACATTTAATGCAAAATTATGACATCACAATCCATGCAATGCAACATTTAATGCAAAATTATAAGATCACAATCCATGCAATGCAACAATTAATGCAAAATTATGACATCACAATCCATGCAATGCAACATATAATGAAAAAATAGGACATTACAATCCATGCAATGCAACATTTAATGCAAAATTATGACATCACAATCCATGCAATGCAACATTTAATGCAAAATTATTACATAACAATCCATGCAATGCAACATTTAATGCAACATTATGACATCACAATACATGTAATGCAACATGTAATGCAAAATTATGCAATCACAATCCATGCAATGCAACATTTAATGCAAAATTATGCAAACACAATCCATGCAATTCAACATTTAATGCAAAATTATGACATCACAATCCATGCAATGCAACATTTAATGCAAAATTATGACATCACAATCCATGCAATGCAACAATTAATGCATAATTATGCAATCACAATCCATGCAATGCAACATATAATGAAAAAATATGACATCACAACCCATGCAATGCAACATTTAATGCAAAATTATGACATCACAATCCATGCAATGCAACATGTAATGCAAAATTATTACATAACAATCCATGCAATGCAACATTTAATGCAACATTATGTCATCACAATACATGTAATGCAACATGTAATGCAAAATTATGCAATCACAATCCATGCAATGCAACATTTAATGCAAAATTATGCAAACACAATCCATGCAATTCAAACTTTAATGCAAAATTATGACATCACAATAAATGCAATGCAAAATTCAATGCAACATTATGCAATCACAATCCATGCAATGCAACATTTAATGCAAAATTATGACATCACAATCCATGCAATGTAAAATTATGACATCACAATAAATGCAATTCAAAAATCAATGCAACATTATGCAATCACAATCCATGCAATGCAAAATTTAATGCAAAATTATGAAATCACAATCCATGCAATGCAACATTTAATGCAAAATTATGACATCACAATCCATGCAATGCAACATTTATTGCAAAATTATGACAACACAATCCATGCAATGCAACATTTAATGCAACATTTTGACATCACAATACATGTAATGCAACATGTAATGCAAAATTATGCAATCACAATCCATGCAATGCAACATTTAATGCACAATTATTAAATCACAATCCATTCAATGCAACATTTAATGCAAAATTATGCTAACACAATCCATGCAATGCAACATTTAATGCAAAATTATGACATCACAATCCATGCAATGCAACATTTAATGCAAAATTATGACATCACAACCCACGCAATGCAACAATTAATGCATAATTATGCAATCACAATCCATGCAATGCAACATATAATGATAAAATATGACATCACAATCCATACAATGCAACATTTAATGCAAAATTATGACATCACAATCCATGCAATGCAACATTTAATGCAAAATTATGCAATCACAATCCATGCAATGCAACATTTAATGCAAAATTATGCAAACACAATCCATGCAATTCAACATTTAATGCAAAATTATGACATCACAACTCATGCAATGCAAAATTTAATGCAAAATTATGACATCACAATAAATGCAATGCAAAATTCAATGCAACATTATGCAATCACAATCCATGCAATGCAACATTTAATGCAAAATTATGACATCACAATACATGCAATGTAAAATTATGACATCACAATAAATGTAATGCAAAATTCAATGCAACATTATGCAATCACAATCCATGCAATGCAACATTTAATGCAAAATTATGACATCACAATACATGCAATGTAAAATTATGACATCACAATAAATGTAATGCAAAAATCAATGCAACATTATGCAATCACAATCCATGCAATGCAACATTTAATGCAAAATTATGCCATCACAATACATGTAATGCAACATGTAATGCAACATTATGCAATCACAATCCATGCAATGCAACATTTAATGCAAAATTATGCCATCACAATACATGTAATGCAACATGTAATGCAAAATTATGCAATCACAATCCATGCAATGCAACATTTAATGCAAAATTATGCAAACAAAATCCATGCAATTCAACATTTAATGCAAAATTATGACATCACAATCCATGCAATGCAACATTTAATGCAAAATTATGACATCACAATACATGTAATGCAAAATTATGACATCACAATCCATGCAATGCAACATTTAATGCAAAATTATGACAGCACAATCCATGCAATGCGCCAATGAATGCATAATTATGCAATCACAATCCATGCAATGCAACATATAATGAAAAAATATGACATCACAATCCATGCAATGCAACATGTAATGCAAAATTATGCAATCACAATCCATGAAATGCAACATTTAATGCCAAATTATGACATCACAATACATGTAATGCAAAATTATGACATCACAATCCATGCAATTCAACATTTAATGCAAAATTATGACATCACAATCCATGCAATGCGAAAATCAATGCAACATTATGCAAACACAATCCATGAAATGCAACATTTAATGCAAAATTATGACATCACAATACATGTAATGCAAAATTATGACATCACAATCCATGCAATGCAACATTTAATGCTAAATTATGCAATCACAAGCCATGCAATGCAAAAATTAATGCAAAATTATGACATCACAATCCATGCAATGCAACATTTAATGCAAAATTATGACATCACAACCCATGCAATTTAAAATTTAATGCAAAATGATGACATCACAATCCACGCAATGCAATATTTAATGCAACATTATGACATCACAATCCATGCAATGCAACATTTAATGCAAAATTATGACATCACAATCCATGCAATGCAACATTTAATGCAAAATTATGACATCACAACCCATGCAATGCAACAATTAATGCATAATTATGCAATCACAATCCATGCAATGCAACATATAATGATAAAATATGACATCACAATCCATGCAATGCAACATTTAATGCAAAATTATGACATCACAATCCATGCAATGCAACATTTAATGCAACATTATGACATCACAATACATGTAATTCAACATGGTATGCGAAATTATGCAATCACAATCCATGTAATGCAACATGTAATGCAAAATTATGACATCACAATCCATGCAATGCAACATTTAATGCAAAATGATGACAACACAATCCATGCAATGCAACATTTAATGCAAATTATGACATCACAATCCATGCAATGCAACATTTAATGCAAAATTATGAAATCACAATCCATGCAATGCAACATTTTATGCAAAATTATGCAATCACAACCCATGCAATTTAAAATTTAATGCAAAATGATGACATCACAATCCACGCAATGCAATATTTAATGCAACATTATGACATCACAATCCATGCAATGCAACATTTAATGCAAAATTATGACAGCACAATATATGTAATGCATCATGTAATGCAAAATTATGACATCACAATCCATGCAATGCACCATTTAATGCAAAAGTATGACATCACAATCCATGCAATGCAATATTTAATGCAAAATTATGACATCACAATCCATGCAATGCAACATTTAATGCAAAATTCTGACATCACAATATATGTAATGCAACATGTAATGCAAAATTATGACATCACAATCCATGCAATGCACAATTTAATGCAAAAATATGACATCACAATCCATGCAATGCAACATGTAATGCAAAAATATGCAATCACAATCCATGCAATGCAACATTTAATGCAACATTATGCAATCACAATCCATGCAATGCAATATTTAATGCAAAATTATGACATCACAATCCATGCAATGCAACATTTAATGCAAAATTATGACATCACAATAAATGCAATGCAAAATTCAATGCAACATTATGCAATCACAATCCATGCAATGCAACATTTAATGCAACATTATGACATCACAATACATGTAATGCAACATGTAATGCAAAATTATGCAATCACAATCCATGCAATGCAACATTTAATGCAAATTTATGCAAACACAATCCATGCAATTCAACATTTAATGCAAAATTATGACATCACAATCCATGCAATGCAACATTTAATGCAAAATTATAAGATCACAATCCATGCAATGCAACAATTAATGCAAAATTATGACATCACAATCCATGCAATGCAACATATAATGAAAAAATATGACATTACAATCCATGCAATGCAACATTTAATGCAAAATTATGACATCACAATCCATGCAATGCAACATTTAATGCAAAATTATTACATAACAATCCATGCAATGCAACATTTAATGCAACATTATGACATCACAATACATGTAATGCAACATGTAATGCAAAATTATGCAATCACAATCCATGCAATGCAACATTTAATGCAAAATTATGCAAACACAATCCATGCAATTCAACATTTAATGCAAAATTATGACATCACAATTCATGCAATGCAACATTTAATGCAAAATTATGACATCACAATCCATGCAATGCAACAATTAATGCATAATTATGCAATCACAATCCATGCAATGCAACATATAATGAAAAAATATGACATCACAACCCATGCAATGCAACATTTAATGCAAAATTATGACATCACAATCCATGCAATGCAACATTTAATGCAAAATTATTACATAACAATCCATGCAATGCAACATTTAATGCAACATTATGTCATCACAATACATGTAATGCAACATGTAATGCAAAATTATGCAATCACAATCCATGCAATGCAACATTTACTGCAAAATTATGCAAACACAATCCATGCAATTCAAACTTTAATGCAAAATTATGACATCACAATCCATGCAATGCAACATTTAATGCAAAATTATGACATCACAATAAATGCAATGCAAAATTCAATGCAACATTATGCAATCACAATCCATGCAATGCAACATTTAATGCAAAATTATGACATCACAATCCATGCAATGTAAAATTATGACATCACAATAAATGCAATGCAAAAATCAATGCAACATTATGCAATCACAATCCATGCAATGCAACATTTAATGCACAATTATGCAAACACAATCCATGCAATTCAACATTTAATGCAAAATTATGACATCTCAATACATGTAATGCAACATGTAATGCAAAATTATGCAAACACAATCCATGCAATGCAACATTTAATGCAAAATTATGCAAACACAATCCATGCAATGCAACATATAATGCAACAATATGCAATCACAATCCATGCAATGCAACATTTAATGCAAAATTATGACATCACAATCCATGCAATGCAACATTTATTGCAAAATTATGACAACACAATCCATGCAATGCAACATTTAATGCAACATTATGACATCACAATACATGTAATGCAACATGTAATGCAAAATTATGCAATCACACTCCATGCAATGCAACATTTAATGCAAAATTATGAAATCACAATCCATTCAATGCAACATTTAATGCAAAATTATGCTAACACAATCCATGCAATGCAACATTTAATGCAAAATTATGACATCACAATCCATGCAATGCAACATTTAATGCAAAATTATGACATCACAACCCATGCAATGCAACAATTAATGCATAATTATGCAATCACAATCCATGCAATGCAACATATAATGATAAAATATGACATCACAATCCATGCAATGCAACATTTAATGCAAAATTATGCAAACACAATCCATGCAATTCAACATTTAATGCAAAATTATGACATCACAATCCATGCAATGCAAAATTTAATGCAAAATTATGACATCACAATAAATGCAATGCAAAATTCAATGCAACATTATGCAATCACAATCCATGCAATGCAACATTTAATGCAAAATTATGACATCACAATACATGCAATGTAAAATCATGACATCACAATAAATGTAATGCAAAAATCAATGCAACATTATGCAATCACAATCCATGCAATGCAACATTTAATGCAAAATTATGCAAATCAATCCATGCAATTCAACATTTAATGCAAAATTATGACATCACAATACATGTAATGCAACATGTAATGCAAAATTATGACATCACAATCCATGCAATGCAACATTTAATGCAAAATTATGCAATCACAATCCATGCAATGCAACATTTAATGAAACATTTTGCAAACAAAATCCATGCAATTCAACATTTAATGCAAAATTATGACATCACAATTCATGCAATGCAACATTTAATGCAACATTATGACATCACAATACATGTAATGCAAAATTATGACATCACAATCCATGCAATGCAACATTTAATGCAAAATTATGACATCACAATCCATGCAATGCGCCAATGAATGCATAATTATGCAATCACAATCCATGCAATGCAACATATAATGAAAAAAATATGACATCACAATCCATGCAATGCAACATGTAATGCAAAATTATGCAATCACAATCCATGAAATGCAACATTTAATGCAAAATTATGACATCACAATACATGTAATGCAAAATTATGACATCACAATCCATGCAATGCAACATTTAATGCTAAATTATGCAATCACAAGCCATGCCATGCAAAAATTAATGCAAAATTATGACATCACAATCCATGCAATGCAACATTTAATGCAAAATTATGACATCACAACCCATGCAATGCAACAATTAATGCATAATTATGCAATCACAATCCATGCAATGCAACATATAATGATAAAATATGACATCACAATCCATGCAATGCAACATTTAATGCAAAATTATGACATCACAATCAATGCAATGCAACATTTAATGCAAAATTATGACATCACAACCCATGCAATGCAACAATTAATGCATAATTATGCAATCACAATCAATGCAATGCAACATATAATGATAAAATATGACATCACAATCCATGCAATGCAACATTTAATGCAAAATTATGAAATAACAATCCATGCAATGCAACATTTTATGCAAAATTATGCAATCACAACCCATGCAATTTAAAATTTAATGCAAAATGATGACATCACAATCCACGCAATGCAATATTTAATGCAAAATTATGACATCACAATCCATGCAATGTAAAATTATGACATCACAATAAATACAATGCAAAAATCAATGCAACATTATGCAATCACAATCAATGCAATGCAACATTTAATGCACAATTATGCAAACACAATCCATGCAATTCAACATTTAATGCAAAATTATGACATCTCAATACATGTAATGCAAAATTATGACATCACAATCCATGCAATGCAACATTTATTGCAAAATTATGACAACACAATCCATGCAATGCAACATTTATTGCAAAATTATGACAACACAATCCATGCAATGCAACATTTAATGCAAAATTATGACATCACAATAAATGCAATGCAAAATTCAATGCAACATTATGCAATCACAATCCATGCAATGCAACATTTAATGCAACATTATGACATCACAATACATGTAATGCAACATGTAATGCAAAATTATGCAATCACAATCCATGCAATGCAACATTTAATGCAAAATTATGCAAACACAATCCATGCAATTCAACATTTAATGCAACATTATGACATCACAATCCATGCAATGCAACATTTAATGCTAAATTATGCAATCACAAGCCATGCAATGCAAAAATTAATGCAAAATTATGACATCACAATCCATGCAATGCAACATTTAATGCAAAATTATGACATCACAACCCATGCAATTTAAAATTTAATGCAAAATGATGACATCACAATCCACGCAATGCAATATTTAATGCAACATTATGACATCACAATCCATGCAATGCAACATTTAATGCAAAATTATGACATCACAATCCATGCAATGCAACATTTAATGCAACATTATGACATCACAACCCATGCAATGCAACAATTAATGCATAATTATGCAATCACAATCCATGCAATGCAACATATAATGATAAAATATGACATCACAATCCATGCAATGCAACATTTAATGCAACATTATGACATCACAATACATGTAATTCAACATGGTATGCGAAATTATGCAATCACAATCCATGTAATGCAACATGTAATGCAAAATTATGACATCACAATCCATGCAATGCAACATTTAATGCAAAATGGTGACAACACAATCCATGCAATGCAACATTTAATGCAAATTATGACATCACAATCCATGCAATGCAACATATAATGATAAAATATGACATCACAATCCATGCAATGCAACATTTAATGCAAAATTATGACATCACAATCCATGCAATGCAACATATAATGATAAAATTATGACATCACAATCCATGCAATGCAACATTTAATGCAAAATTATGAAATCACAATCCATGCAATGCAACATTTTATGCAAAATTATGCAATCACAACCCATGCAATTTAAAATTTAATGCAAAATGATGACATCACAATCCACGCAATGCAACATTTAATGCAAAATTATGACAGCACAATATATGTAATGCATCATGTAATGCAAAATTATGACATCACAATCCATGCAATGCACCATTTAATGCAAAAGTATGACATCACAATCCATGCAATGCAATATTTAATGCAAAATTATGACATCACAATCCATGCAATGCAACATTTAATGCAAAATTCTGACATCACAATATATGTAATGCAACATGTAATGCAAAATTATGACATCACAATCCATGCAATGCACAATTTAATGCAAAAATATGACATCACAATCCATGCAATGCAACATGTAATGCAAAAATATGCAATCACAATCCATGCAATGCAACATTTAATGCAACATTATGCAATCACAATCCATGCAATGCAATATTTAATGCAAAATTATGACATCACAATCCATGCAATGCAACATTTAATGCAAAATTATGCAAACACAATCCATGCAATTCAACATTTAATGCAAAATTATGACATCACAATTCATGCAATGCAACATTTAATGCAAAATTATGACATCACAATCCATGCAATGCAACAATTAATGCATAATTATGCAATCACAATCCATGCAATGCAACATATAATGAAAAAATATGACATCACAACCCATGCAATGCAACATTTAATGCAAAATTATGACATCACAATCCATGCAATGCAACATTTAATGCAAAATTATTACATAACAATCCATGCAATGCAACATTTCATGCAACATTATGTCATCACAATACATGTAATGCAACATGTAATGCAAAATTATGCAATCACAATCCATGCAATGCAACATTTACTGCAAAATTATGCAAACACAATCCATGCAATTCAAACTTTAATGCAAAATTATGACATCACAATCCATGCAATGCAACATTTAATGCAAAATTATGACATCACAATAAATGCAATGCAAAATTCAATGCAACATTATGCAATCACAATCCATGCAATGCAACATTTAATGCAAAATTATGACATCACAATCCATGCAATGCAACATTTATTGCAAAATTATGACAACACAATCCATGCAATGCAACATTTAATGCAACATTATGACATCACAATACATGTAATGCAACATGTAATGCAAAATTATGCAACCACACTCCATGCAATGCAACATTTAATGCAAAATTATGAAATCACAATCCATTCAATGCAACATTTAATGCAAAATTATGCTAACACAATCCATGCAATGCAACATTTAATGCAAAATTATGACATCACAATCCATGCAATGCAACATTTAATGCAAAATTATGACATCACAACCCATGCAATGCAACAATTAATGCATAATTATGCAATCACAATCCATGCAATGCAACATATAATGATAAAATATGACATCACAATCCATGCAATGCAACATTTAATGCAAAATTATGACATCACAATCAATGCAATGCAACATTTAATGCAAAATTATGACATCACAACCCATGCAATGCAACAATTAATGCATAATTATGCAATCACAATCAATGCAATGCAACATATAATGATAAAATATGACATCACAATCCATGCAATGCAACATTTAATGCAAAATTATGAAATAACAATCCATGCAATGCAACATTTTATGCAAAATTATGCAATCACAACCCATGCAATTTAAAATTTAATGCAAAATGATGACATCACAATCCACGCAATGCAATATTTAATGCAAAATTATGACATCACAATCCATGCAATGTAAAATTATGACATCACAATAAATGCAATGCAAAAATCAATGCAACATTATGCAATCACAATCAATGCAATGCAACATTTAATGCACAATTATGCAAACACAATCCATGCAATTCAACATTTAATGCAAAATTATGACATCTCAATACATGTAATGCAACATGTAATGCAAAATTATGACATCACAATCCATGCAATGCAACATTTATTGCAAAATTATGACAACACAATCCATGCAATGCAACATTTAATGCAACATTATGACATCACAAAACATGTAATGCAACATGTAATGCAAAATTATGCAAACACAATCCATGCAATGCAACATTTAATGCAAAATTATGCAAACTCAATCCATGCAATGCAACATTTAATGCACAATTATGACATCACAATCCATGCAATGCAACATTTATTGCAAAATTATGACAACACAATCCATGCAATGCAACATTTAATGCAAAATTATGACATCACAATAAATGCAATGCAAAATTCAATGCAACATTATGCAATCACAATCCATGCAATGCAACATTTAATGCAACATTATGACATCACAATACATGTAATGCAACATGTAATGCAAAATTATGCAATCACAATCCATGCAATGCAACATTTAATGCAAAATTATGCAAACACAATCCATGCAATTCAACATTTAATGCAACATTATGACATCACAATCCATGCAATGCAACATTTAATGCAAAATTATAAGATCACAATCCATGCAATGCAACAATTAATGCAAAATTATGACATCACAATCCATGCAATGCAACATATAATGAAAAAATAGGACATTACAATCCATGCAATGCAACATTTAATGCAAAATTATGACATCACAATCCATGCAATGCAACATTTAATGCAAAATTATTACATAACAATCCATGCAATGCAACATTTAATGCAACATTATGACATCACAATACATGTAATGCAACATGTAATGCAAAATTATGCAATCACAATCCATGCAATGCAACATTTAATGCAAAATTATGCAAACACAATCCATGCAATTCAACATTTAATGCAAAATTATGACATCACAATCCATGCAATGCAACATTTAATGCAAAATTATGACATCACAATCCATGCAATGCAACAATTAATGCATAATTATGCAATCACAATCCATGCAATGCAACATATAATGAAAAAATATGACATCACAACCCATGCAATGCAACATTTAATGCAAAATTATGACATCACAATCCATGCAATGCAACATTTAATGCAAAATTATTACATAACAATCCATGCAATGCAACATTTAATGCAACATTATGTCATCACAATACATGTAATGCAACATGTAATGCAAAATTATGCAATCACAATCCATGCAATGCAACATTTAATGCAAAATTATGCAAACACAATCCATGCAATTCAAACTTTAATGCAAAATTATGACATCACAATAAATGCAATGCAAAATTCAATGCAACATTATGCAATCACAATCCATGCAATGCAACATTTAATGCAAAATTATGACAACACAATCCATGCAATGCAACATTTAATGCAAATTATGACATCACAATCCATGCAATGCAACATTTAATGCAACATTATGAAATCACAATACATGTAATGCAACATGTAATGCAAAATTATGCAATCACAATCCATGCAATGCAACATTTAATGCAAAATTATGCAAACACAATCCTTGCAATTCAACATTTAATGCAAAATTATGACATCACAATCCATGCAATGCAACATTTAATGCAAAATTATGAAATCACAATCCATGCAATGCAACATTTTATGCAAAATTATGCAATCACAACCCATGCAATTTAAAATGTAATGCAAAATGATGACATCACAATCCACGCAATGCAATATTTAATGCAAAATTATGACAGCACAATATATGTAATGCATCATGTAATGCAAAATTATGACATCACAATCCATGCAATGCACCATTTAATGCAAAAGTATGACATCACAATCCATGCAATGCAATATTTAATGCAAAATTATGACATCACAATCCATGCAATGCAACATTTAATGCAAAATTATGACTTCACAATATATGTAATGCAACATGTAATGCAAAATTATGACATCACAATCCATGCAATGCACAATTTAATGCAAAAGTATGACATCACAATCCATGCAATGCAACATGTAATGCAAAATTATGCAATCGCAATCCATGCAATGCAACATTTAATGCAAAATTATGACATCACAATACATGTAATGCAAAATTATGACATCACAATCCATGCAATGCAACATTTAATGCAAAATTATGACATCACAATCCATGCAATGCGCCAATGAATGCATAATTATGCAATCACAATCCATGCAATGCAACATATAATGAAAAAAATATGACATCACAATCCATGCAATGCAACATGTAATGCAAAATTATGCAATCACAATCCATGAAATGCAACATTTAATGCAAAATTATGACATCACAATACATGTAATGCAACATGTAATGCAAAATTATGCAATCACAATCCATGCAATGCAACATTTAATGCAAAATTATGCAAACACAATCCATGCAATTCAACATTTAATGCAAAATTATGACATCACAATCCATGCAATGCAACATTTAATGCAAAATTATGACATCACAATCCATGCAATGCAACAATTAATGCATAATTATGCAATCACAATCCATGCAATGCAACATATAATGAAAAAATATGACATCACAACCCATGCAATGCAACATTTAATGCAAAATTATGACATCACAATCCATGCAATGCAACATTTAATGCAAAATTATTACATAACAATCCATGCAATGCAACATTTAATGCAACATTATGTCATCACAATACATGTAATGCAACATGTAATGCAAAATTATGCAATCACAATCCATGCAATGCAACATTTAATGCAAAATTATGCAAACACAATCCATGCAATTCAAACTTTAATGCAAAATTATGACATCACAATAAATGCAATGCAAAATTCAATGCAACATTATGCAATCACAATCCATGCAATGCAACATTTAATGCAAAATTATGACATCACAATCCATGCAATGTAAAATTATGACATCACAATAAATGCAATGCAAAATTCAATGCAAAATTATGCAAACACAATCCATGCAATGCAACATTTAATGCAAAATTATGCAAACACAATCCATGCAATGCAACATTTAATGCAACAATATGCAATCACAATCCATGCAATGCAACATTTAATGCAAAATTATGACATCACAATCCATGCAATGCAACATTTATTGCAAAATTATGACAACACAATCCATGCAATGCAACATTTAATGCAACATTATGACATCACAATACATGTAATGCAACATGTAATGCAAAATTATGCAATCACAATCCATGCAATGCAACATTTAATGCACAATTATTAAATCACAATCCATTCAATGCAACATTTAATGCAAAATTATGCTAACACAATCCATGCAATGCAACATTTAATGCAAAATTATGACATCACAATCCATGCAATGCAACATTTAATGCAAAATTATGACATCACAACCCATGCAATGCAACAATTAATGCATAATTATGCAATCACAATCCATGCAATGCAACATATAATGATAAAATATGACATCACAATCCATGCAATGCAACATTTAATGCAAAATTATGACATCACAATCCATGCAATGCAACATTTAATGCAAAATTATGCAATCACAATCAATGCAATGCAACATTTAATGCAAAATTATGCAAACACAATCCATGCAATTCAACATTTAATGCAAAATTATGACATCACAACTCATGCAATGCAAAATTTAATGCAAAATTATGACATCACAATAAATGCAATGCAAAATTCAATGCAACATTATGCAATCACAATCCATGCAATGCAACATTTAATGCAAAATTATGACATCACAATACATGCAATGTAAAATTATAACATCACAATAAATGTAATGCAAAAATCAATGCAACATTATGCAATCACAATCCATGCAATGCAACATTTAATGCAAAATTATGACATCACAATACATGCAATGTAAAATTATAACATCACAATAAATGCAATGCAAAATTCAATGCAACATTATGCAATCACAATCCATGCAATGCAACATTTAATGCAACATTATGACATCACAATCCATGCAATGCAACATTTAATGCAAAATTATAAGATCACAATCCATGCAATGCAACAATTAATGCAAAATTATGACATCACAATCCATGCAATGCAACATATAATGAAAAAATAGGACATTACAATCCATGCAATGCAACATTTAATGCAAAATTATGACATCACAATCCATGCAATGCAACATTTAATGCAAAATTATTACATAACAATCCATGCAATGCAACATTTAATGCAACATTATGACATCACAATACATGTAATGCAACATGTAATGCAAAATTATGCAATCACAATCCATGCAATGCAACATTTAATGCAAAATTATGCAAACACAATCCATGCAATTCAACATTTAATGCAAAATTATGACATCACAATCCATGCAATGCAACATTTAATGCAAAATTATGACATCACAATCCATGCAATGCAACAATTAATGCATAATTATGCAATCACAATCCATGCAATGCAACATATAATGAAAAAAATATGACATCACAACCCATGCAATGCAACATTTAATGCAAAATTATGACATCACAATCCATGCAATGCAACATGTAATGCAAAATTATTACATAACAATCCATGCAATGCAACATTTAATGCAACATTATGTCATCACAATACATGTAATGCAACATGTAATGCAAAATTATGCAATCACAATCCATGCAATGCAACATTTAATGCAAAATTATGCAAACACAATCCATGCAATTCAAACTTTAATGCAAAATTATGACATCACAATAAATGCAATGCAAAATTCAATGCAACATTATGCAATCACAATCCATGCAATGCAACATTTAATGCAAAATTATGACATCACAATCCATGCAATGTAAAATTATGACATCACAATAAATGCAATTCAAAAATCAATGCAACATTATGCAATCACAATCCATGCAATGCAAAATTTAATGCAAAATTATGAAATCACAATCCATGCAATGCAACATTTAATGCAAAATTATGACATCACAATCCATGCAATGCAACATTTATTGCAAAATTATGACAACACAATCCATGCAATGCAACATTTAATGCAACATTATGACATCACAATACATGTAATGCAACATGTAATGCAAAATTATGCAATCACAATCCATGCAATGCAACATTTAATGCACAATTATTAAATCACAATCCATTCAATGCAACATTTAATGCAAAATTATGCTAACACAATCCATGCAATGCAACATTTAATGCAAAATTATGACATCACAATCCATGCAATGCAACATTTAATGCAAAATTATGACATCACAACCCACGCAATGCAACAATTAATGCATAATTATGCAATCACAATCCATGCAATGCAACATATAATGATAAAATATGACATCACAATCCATACAATGCAACATTTAATGCAACATTATGACATCACAATCCATGCAATGCAACATTTAATGCAAAATTATGCAATCACAATCCATGCAATGCAACATTTAATGCAAAATTATGCAAACACAATCCATGCAATTCAACATTTAATGCAAAATTATGACATCACAACTCATGCAATGCAAAATTTAATGCAAAATTATGACATCACAATAAATGCAATGCAAAATTCAATGCAACATTATGCAATCACAATCCATGCAATGCAACATTTAATGCAAAATTATGACATCACAATACATGCAATGTAAAATTATGACATCACAATAAATGTAATGCAAAATTCAATGCAACATTATGCAATCACAATCCATGCAATGCAACATTTAATGCAAAATTATGACATCACAATACATGCAATGTAAAATTATGACATCACAATAAATGTAATGCAAAAATCAATGCAACATTATGCAATCACAATCCATGCAATGCAACATTTAATGCAAAATTATGCCATCACAATACATGTAATGCAACATGTAATGCAACATTATGCAATCACAATCCATGCAATGCAACATTTAATGCAAAATTATGCCATCACAATACATGTAATGCAACATGTAATGCAAAATTATGCAATCACAATCCATGCAATGCAACATTTAATGCAAAATTATGCAAACAAAATCCATGCAATTCAACATTTAATGCAAAATTATGACATCACAATCCATGCAATGCAACATTTAATGCAAAATTATGACATCACAATACATGTAATGCAAAATTATGACATCACAATCCATGCAATGCAACATTTAATGCAAAATTATGACAGCACAATCCATGCAATGCGCCAATGAATGCATAATTATGCAATCACAATCCATGCAATGCAACATATAATGAAAAAAATATGACATCACAATCCATGCAATGCAACATGTAATGCAAAATTATGCAATCACAATCCATGAAATGCAACATTTAATGCCAAATTATGACATCACAATACATGTAATGCAAAATTATGACATCACAATCCATGCAATTCAACATTTAATGCAAAATTATGACATCACAATCCATGCAATGCGAAAATCAATGCAACATTATGCAAACACAATCCATGAAATGCAACATTTAATGCAAAATTATGACATCACAATACATGTAATGCAAAATTATGACATCACAATCCATGCAATGCAACATTTAATGCTAAATTATGCAATCACAAGCCATGCAATGCAAAAATTAATGCAAAATTATGACATCACAATCCATGCAATGCAACATTTAATGCAAAATTATGACATCACAACCCATGCAATTTAAAATTTAATGCAAAATGATGACATCACAATCCACGCAATGCAATATTTAATGCAACATTATGACATCACAATCCATGCAATGCAACATTTAATGCAAAATTATGACATCACAATCCATGCAATGCAACATTTAATGCAAAATTATGACATCACAACCCATGCAATGCAACAATTAATGCATAATTATGCAATCACAATCCATGCAATGCAACATATAATGATAAAATATGACATCACAATCCATGCAATGCAACATTTAATGCAAAATTATGACATCACAATCCATGCAATGCAACATTTAATGCAACATTATGACATCACAATACATGTAATTCAACATGGTATGCGAAATTATGCAATCACAATCCATGTAATGCAACATGTAATGCAAAATTATGACATCACAATCCATGCAATGCAATATTTAATGCAACATTATGACATCACAATCCATGCAATGCAACATTTAATGCAAAATTATGACAGCACAATATATGTAATGCATCATGTAATGCAAAATTATGACATCACAATCCATGCAATGCACCATTTAATGCAAAAGTATGACATCACAATCCATGCAATGCAATATTTAATGCAAAATTATGACATCACAATCCATGCAATGCAACATTTAATGCAAAATTCTGACATCACAATATATGTAATGCAACATGTAATGCAAAATTATGACATCACAATCCATGCAATGCACAATTTAATGCAAAAATATGACATCACAATCCATGCAATGCAACATGTAATGCAAAAATATTCAATCACAATCCATGCAATGCAACATTTAATGCAACATTATGCAATCACAATCCATGCAATGCAATATTTAATGCAAAATTATGACATCACAATCCATGCAATGCAACATTTAATGCAAAATTATGACATCACAATAAATGCAATGCAAAATTCAATGCAAAATTATGACATCACAATCCATGCAATGCAACATTTAATGCAAAATTATGACATCACAACCCATGCAATGCAACAATTAATGCATAATTATGCAATCACAATCCATGCAATGCAACATATAATGATAAAATATGACATCACAATCCATGCAATGCAACATTTAATGCAAAATTATGACATCACAATCAATGCAATGCAACATTTAATGCAAAATTATGACATCACAACCCATGCAATGCAACAATTAATGCATAATTATGCAATCACAATCAATGCAATGCAACATATAATGATAAAATATGACATCACAATCCATGCAATGCAACATTTAATGCAAAATTATGAAATAACAATCCATGCAATGCAACATTTTATGCAAAATTATGCAATCACAACCCATGCAATTTAAAATTTAATGCAAAATGATGACATCACAATCCACGCAATGCAATATTTAATGCAAAATTATGACATCACAATCCATGCAATGTAAAATTATGACATCACAATAAATGCAATGCAAAAATCAATGCAACATTATGCAATCACAATCAATGCAATGCAACATTTAATGCACAATTATGCAAACACAATCCATGCAATTCAACATTTAATGCAAAATTATGACATCTCAATACATGTAATGCAACATGTAATGCAAAATTATGACATCACAATCCATGCAATGCAACATTTATTGCAAAATTATGACAACACAATCCATGCAATGCAACATTTAATGCAACATTATGACATCACAAAACATGTAATGCAACATGTAATGCAAAATTATGCAAACACAATCCATGCAATGCAACATTTAATGCAAAATTATGCAAACTCAATCCATGCAATGCAACATTTAATGCACAATTATGACATCACAATCCATGCAATGCAACATTTATTGCAAAATTATGACAACACAATCCATGCAATGCAACATTTAATGCAAAATTATGACATCACAATAAATGCAATGCAAAATTCAATGCAACATTATGCAATCACAATCCATGCAATGCAACATTTAATGCAACATTATGACATCACAATACATGTAATGCAACATGTAATGCAAAATTATGCAATCACAATCCATGCAATGCAACATTTAATGCAAAATTATGCAAACACAATCCATGCAATTCAACATTTAATGCAACATTATGACATCACAATCCATGCAATGCAACATTTAATGCAAAATTATAAGATCACAATCCATGCAATGCAACAATTAATGCAAAATTATGACATCACAATCCATGCAATGCAACATATAATGAAAAAATAGGACATTACAATCCATGCAATGCAACATTTAATGCAAAATTATGACATCACAATCCATGCAATGCAACATTTAATGCAAAATTATTACATAACAATCCATGCAATGCAACATTTAATGCAACATTATGACATCACAATACATGTAATGCAACATGTAATGCAAAATTATGCAATCACAATCCATGCAATGCAACATTTAATGCAAAATTATGCAAACACAATCCATGCAATTCAACATTTAATGCAAAATTATGACATCACAATCCATGCAATGCAACATTTAATGCAAAATTATGACATCACAATCCATGCAATGCAACAATTAATGCATAATTATGCAATCACAATCCATGCAATGCAACATATAATGAAAAAATATGACATCACAACCCATGCAATGCAACATTTAATGCAAAATTATGACATCACAATCCATGCAATGCAACATTTAATGCAAAATTATTACATAACAATCCATGCAATGCAACATTTAATGCAACATTATGTCATCACAATACATGTAATGCAACATGTAATGCAAAATTATGCAATCACAATCCATGCAATGCAACATTTAATGCAAAATTATGCAAACACAATCCATGCAATTCAAACTTTAATGCAAAATTATGACATCACAATAAATGCAATGCAAAATTCAATGCAACATTATGCAATCACAATCCATGCAATGCAACATTTAATGCAAAATTATGACAACACAATCCATGCAATGCAACATTTAATGCAAATTATGACATCACAATCCATGCAATGCAACATTTAATGCAACATTATGAAATCACAATACATGTAATGCAACATGTAATGCAAAATTATGCAATCACAATCCATGCAATGCAACATTTAATGCAAAATTATGCAAACACAATCCTTGCAATTCAACATTTAATGCAAAATTATGACATCACAATCCATGCAATGCAACATTTAATGCAAAATTATGAAATCACAATCCATGCAATGCAACATTTTATGCAAAATTATGCAATCACAACCCATGCAATTTAAAATGTAATGCAAAATGATGACATCACAATCCACGCAATGCAATATTTAATGCAAAATTATGACAGCACAATATATGTAATGCATCATGTAATGCAAAATTATGACATCACAATCCATGCAATGCACCATTTAATGCAAAAGTATGACATCACAATCCATGCAATGCAATATTTAATGCAAAATTATGACATCACAATCCATGCAATGCAACATTTAATGCAAAATTATGACTTCACAATATATGTAATGCAACATGTAATGCAAAATTATGACATCACAATCCATGCAATGCACAATTTAATGCAAAAGTATGACATCACAATCCATGCAATGCAACATGTAATGCAAAATTATGCAATCGCAATCCATGCAATGCAACATTTAATGCAAAATTATGACATCACAATACATGTAATGCAAAATTATGACATCACAATCCATGCAATGCAACATTTAATGCAAAATTATGACATCACAATCCATGCAATGCGCCAATGAATGCATAATTATGCAATCACAATCCATGCAATGCAACATATAATGAAAAAAATATGACATCACAATCCATGCAATGCAACATGTAATGCAAAATTATGCAATCACAATCCATGAAATGCAACATTTAATGCAAAATTATGACATCACAATACATGTAATGCAACATGTAATGCAAAATTATGCAATCACAATCCATGCAATGCAACATTTAATGCAAAATTATGCAAACACAATCCATGCAATTCAACATTTAATGCAAAATTATGACATCACAATCCATGCAATGCAACATTTAATGCAAAATTATGACATCACAATCCATGCAATGCAACAATTAATGCATAATTATGCAATCACAATCCATGCAATGCAACATATAATGAAAAAATATGACATCACAACCCATGCAATGCAACATTTAATGCAAAATTATGACATCACAATCCATGCAATGCAACATTTAATGCAAAATTATTACATAACAATCCATGCAATGCAACATTTAATGCAACATTATGTCATCACAATACATGTAATGCAACATGTAATGCAAAATTATGCAATCACAATCCATGCAATGCAACATTTAATGCAAAATTATGCAAACACAATCCATGCAATTCAAACTTTAATGCAAAATTATGACATCACAATAAATGCAATGCAAAATTCAATGCAACATTATGCAATCACAATCCATGCAATGCAACATTTAATGCAAAATTATGACATCACAATCCATGCAATGTAAAATTATGACATCACAATAAATGCAATGCAAAATTCAATGCAAAATTATGCAAACACAATCCATGCAATGCAACATTTAATGCAAAATTATGCAAACACAATCCATGCAATGCAACATTTAATGCAACAATATGCAATCACAATCCATGCAATGCAACATTTAATGCAAAATTATGACATCACAATCCATGCAATGCAACATTTATTGCAAAATTATGACAACACAATCCATGCAATGCAACATTTAATGCAACATTATGACATCACAATACATGTAATGCAACATGTAATGCAAAATTATGCAATCACAATCCATGCAATGCAACATTTAATGCACAATTATTAAATCACAATCCATTCAATGCAACATTTAATGCAAAATTATGCTAACACAATCCATGCAATGCAACATTTAATGCAAAATTATGACATCACAATCCATGCAATGCAACATTTAATGCAAAATTATGACATCACAACCCATGCAATGCAACAATTAATGCATAATTATGCAATCACAATCCATGCAATGCAACATATAATGATAAAATATGACATCACAATCCATGCAATGCAACATTTAATGCAAAATTATGACATCACAATCCATGCAATGCAACATTTAATGCAAAATTATGCAATCACAATCAATGCAATGCAACATTTAATGCAAAATTATGCAAACACAATCCATGCAATTCAACATTTAATGCAAAATTATGACATCACAACTCATGCAATGCAAAATTTAATGCAAAATTATGACATCACAATAAATGCAATGCAAAATTCAATGCAACATTATGCAATCACAATCCATGCAATGCAACATTTAATGCAAAATTATGACATCACAATACATGCAATGTAAAATTATAACATCACAATAAATGTAATGCAAAAATCAATGCAACATTATGCAATCACAATCCATGCAATGCAACATTTAATGCAAAATTATGACATCACAATACATGCAATGTAAAATTATAACATCACAATAAATGCAATGCAAAATTCAATGCAACATTATGCAATCACAATCCATGCAATGCAACATTTAATGCAACATTATGACATCACAATCCATGCAATGCAACATTTAATGCAAAATTATAAGATCACAATCCATGCAATGCAACAATTAATGCAAAATTATGACATCACAATCCATGCAATGCAACATATAATGAAAAAATAGGACATTACAATCCATGCAATGCAACATTTAATGCAAAATTATGACATCACAATCCATGCAATGCAACATTTAATGCAAAATTATTACATAACAATCCATGCAATGCAACATTTAATGCAACATTATGACATCACAATACATGTAATGCAACATGTAATGCAAAATTATGCAATCACAATCCATGCAATGCAACATTTAATGCAAAATTATGCAAACACAATCCATGCAATTCAACATTTAATGCAAAATTATGACATCACAATCCATGCAATGCAACATTTAATGCAAAATTATGACATCACAATCCATGCAATGCAACAATTAATGCATAATTATGCAATCACAATCCATGCAATGCAACATATAATGAAAAAAATATGACATCACAACCCATGCAATGCAACATTTAATGCAAAATTATGACATCACAATCCATGCAATGCAACATGTAATGCAAAATTATTACATAACAATCCATGCAATGCAACATTTAATGCAACATTATGTCATCACAATACATGTAATGCAACATGTAATGCAAAATTATGCAATCACAATCCATGCAATGCAACATTTAATGCAAAATTATGCAAACACAATCCATGCAATTCAAACTTTAATGCAAAATTATGACATCACAATAAATGCAATGCAAAATTCAATGCAACATTATGCAATCACAATCCATGCAATGCAACATTTAATGCAAAATTATGACATCACAATCCATGCAATGTAAAATTATGACATCACAATAAATGCAATTCAAAAATCAATGCAACATTATGCAATCACAATCCATGCAATGCAAAATTTAATGCAAAATTATGAAATCACAATCCATGCAATGCAACATTTAATGCAAAATTATGACATCACAATCCATGCAATGCAACATTTATTGCAAAATTATGACAACACAATCCATGCAATGCAACATTTAATGCAACATTATGACATCACAATACATGTAATGCAACATGTAATGCAAAATTATGCAATCACAATCCATGCAATGCAACATTTAATGCACAATTATTAAATCACAATCCATTCAATGCAACATTTAATGCAAAATTATGCTAACACAATCCATGCAATGCAACATTTAATGCAAAATTATGACATCACAATCCATGCAATGCAACATTTAATGCAAAATTATGACATCACAACCCACGCAATGCAACAATTAATGCATAATTATGCAATCACAATCCATGCAATGCAACATATAATGATAAAATATGACATCACAATCCATACAATGCAACATTTAATGCAACATTATGACATCACAATCCATGCAATGCAACATTTAATGCAAAATTATGCAATCACAATCCATGCAATGCAACATTTAATGCAAAATTATGCAAACACAATCCATGCAATTCAACATTTAATGCAAAATTATGACATCACAACTCATGCAATGCAAAATTTAATGCAAAATTATGACATCACAATAAATGCAATGCAAAATTCAATGCAACATTATGCAATCACAATCCATGCAATGCAACATTTAATGCAAAATTATGACATCACAATACATGCAATGTAAAATTATGACATCACAATAAATGTAATGCAAAATTCAATGCAACATTATGCAATCACAATCCATGCAATGCAACATTTAATGCAAAATTATGACATCACAATACATGCAATGTAAAATTATGACATCACAATAAATGTAATGCAAAAATCAATGCAACATTATGCAATCACAATCCATGCAATGCAACATTTAATGCAAAATTATGCCATCACAATACATGTAATGCAACATGTAATGCAACATTATGCAATCACAATCCATGCAATGCAACATTTAATGCAAAATTATGCCATCACAATACATGTAATGCAACATGTAATGCAAAATTATGCAATCACAATCCATGCAATGCAACATTTAATGCAAAATTATGCAAACAAAATCCATGCAATTCAACATTTAATGCAAAATTATGACATCACAATCCATGCAATGCAACATTTAATGCAAAATTATGACATCACAATACATGTAATGCAAAATTATGACATCACAATCCATGCAATGCAACATTTAATGCAAAATTATGACAGCACAATCCATGCAATGCGCCAATGAATGCATAATTATGCAATCACAATCCATGCAATGCAACATATAATGAAAAAAATATGACATCACAATCCATGCAATGCAACATGTAATGCAAAATTATGCAATCACAATCCATGAAATGCAACATTTAATGCCAAATTATGACATCACAATACATGTAATGCAAAATTATGACATCACAATCCATGCAATTCAACATTTAATGCAAAATTATGACATCACAATCCATGCAATGCGAAAATCAATGCAACATTATGCAAACACAATCCATGAAATGCAACATTTAATGCAAAATTATGACATCACAATACATGTAATGCAAAATTATGACATCACAATCCATGCAATGCAACATTTAATGCTAAATTATGCAATCACAAGCCATGCAATGCAAAAATTAATGCAAAATTATGACATCACAATCCATGCAATGCAACATTTAATGCAAAATTATGACATCACAACCCATGCAATTTAAAATTTAATGCAAAATGATGACATCACAATCCACGCAATGCAATATTTAATGCAACATTATGACATCACAATCCATGCAATGCAACATTTAATGCAAAATTATGACATCACAATCCATGCAATGCAACATTTAATGCAAAATTATGACATCACAACCCATGCAATGCAACAATTAATGCATAATTATGCAATCACAATCCATGCAATGCAACATATAATGATAAAATATGACATCACAATCCATGCAATGCAACATTTAATGCAAAATTATGACATCACAATCCATGCAATGCAACATTTAATGCAACATTATGACATCACAATACATGTAATTCAACATGGTATGCGAAATTATGCAATCACAATCCATGTAATGCAACATGTAATGCAAAATTATGACATCACAATCCATGCAATGCAATATTTAATGCAACATTATGACATCACAATCCATGCAATGCAACATTTAATGCAAAATTATGACAGCACAATATATGTAATGCATCATGTAATGCAAAATTATGACATCACAATCCATGCAATGCACCATTTAATGCAAAAGTATGACATCACAATCCATGCAATGCAATATTTAATGCAAAATTATGACATCACAATCCATGCAATGCAACATTTAATGCAAAATTCTGACATCACAATATATGTAATGCAACATGTAATGCAAAATTATGACATCACAATCCATGCAATGCACAATTTAATGCAAAAATATGACATCACAATCCATGCAATGCAACATTTAATGCAACATTATGCAATCACAATCCATGCAATGCAATATTTAATGCAAAATTATGACATCACAATCCATGCAATGCAACATTTAATGCAAAATTATGACATCACAATAAATGCAATGCAAAATTCAATGCAACATTATGCAATCACAATCCATGCAATGCAACATTTAATGCAACATTATGACATCACAATACATGTAATGCAACATGTAATGCAAAATTATGCAATCACAATCCATGCAATGCAACATTTAATGCAAATTTATGCAAACACAATCCATGCAATTCAACATTTAATGCAAAATTATGACATCACAATCCATGCAATGCAACATTTAATGCAAAATTATAAGATCACAATCCATGCAATGCAACAATTAATGCAAAATTATGACATCACAATCCATGCAATGCAACATATAATGAAAAAATATGACATTACAATCCATGCAATGCAACATTTAATGCAAAATTATGACATCACAATCCATGCAATGCAACATTTAATGCAAAATTATTACATAACAATCCATGCAATGCAACATTTAATGCAACATTATGACATCACAATACATGTAATGCAACATGTAATGCAAAATTATGCAATCACAATCCATGCAATGCAACATTTAATGCAAAATTATGCAAACACAATCCATGCAATTCAACATTTAATGCAAAATTATGACATCACAATTCATGCAATGCAACATTTAATGCAAAATTATGACATCACAATCCATGCAATGCAACAATTAATGCATAATTATGCAATCACAATCCATGCAATGCAACATATAATGAAAAAATATGACATCACAACCCATGCAATGCAACATTTAATGCAAAATTATGACATCACAATCCATGCAATGCAACATTTAATGCAAAATTATTACATAACAATCCATGCAATGCAACATTTAATGCAACATTATGTCATCACAATACATGTAATGCAACATGTAATGCAAAATTATGCAATCACAATCCATGCAATGCAACATTTACTGCAAAATTATGCAAACACAATCCATGCAATTCAAACTTTAATGCAAAATTATGACATCACAATCCATGCAATGCAACATTTAATGCAAAATTATGACATCACAATAAATGCAATGCAAAATTCAATGCAACATTATGCAATCACAATCCATGCAATGCAACATTTAATGCAAAATTATGACATCACAATCCATGCAATGTAAAATTATGACATCACAATAAATGCAATGCAAAAATCAATGCAACATTATGCAATCACAATCCATGCAATGCAACATTTAATGCACAATTATGCAAACACAATCCATGCAATTCAACATTTAATGCAAAATTATGACATCTCAATACATGTAATGCAACATGTAATGCAAAATTATGACATCACAATCCATGCAATGCAACATTTATTGCAAAATTATGACAACACAATCCATGCAATGCAACATTTAATGCAACATTATGACATCACAATACATGTAATGCAACATGTAATGCAAAATTATGCAATCACAATCCATGCAATGCAACATTTAATGCACAATTATTAAATCACAATCCATTCAATGCAACATTTAATGCAAAATTATGCTAACACAATCCATGCAATGCAACATTTAATGCAAAATTATGACATCACAATCCATGCAATGCAACATTTAATGCAAAATTATGACATCACAACCCACGCAATGCAACAATTAATGCATAATTATGCAATCACAATCCATGCAATGCAACATATAATGATAAAATATGACATCACAATCCATACAATGCAACATTTAATGCAACATTATGACATCACAATCCATGCAATGCAACATTTAATGCAAAATTATGCAATCACAATCCATGCAATGCAACATTTAATGCAAAATTATGCAAACACAATCCATGCAATTCAACATTTAATGCAAAATTATGACATCACAACTCATGCAATGCAAAATTTAATGCAAAATTATGACATCACAATAAATGCAATGCAAAATTCAATGCAACATTATGCAATCACAATCCATGCAATGCAACATTTAATGCAAAATTATGACATCACAATACATGCAATGTAAAATTATGACATCACAATAAATGTAATGCAAAATTCAATGCAACATTATGCAATCACAATCCATGCAATGCAACATTTAATGCAAAATTATGACATCACAATACATGCAATGTAAAATTATGACATCACAATAAATGTAATGCAAAAATCAATGCAACATTATGCAATCACAATCCATGCAATGCAACATTTAATGCAAAATTATGCCATCACAATACATGTAATGCAACATGTAATGCAACATTATGCAATCACAATCCATGCAATGCAACATTTAATGCAAAATTATGCCATCACAATACATGTAATGCAACATGTAATGCAAAATTATGCAATCACAATCCATGCAATGCAACATTTAATGCAAAATTATGCAAACAAAATCCATGCAATTCAACATTTAATGCAAAATTATGACATCACAATCCATGCAATGCAACATTTAATGCAAAATTATGACATCACAATACATGTAATGCAAAATTATGACATCACAATCCATGCAATGCAACATTTAATGCAAAATTATGACAGCACAATCCATGCAATGCGCCAATGAATGCATAATTATGCAATCACAATCCATGCAATGCAACATATAATGAAAAAAATATGACATCACAATCCATGCAATGCAACATGTAATGCAAAATTATGCAATCACAATCCATGAAATGCAACATTTAATGCCAAATTATGACATCACAATACATGTAATGCAAAATTATGACATCACAATCCATGCAATTCAACATTTAATGCAAAATTATGACATCACAATCCATGCAATGCGAAAATCAATGCAACATTATGCAAACACAATCCATGAAATGCAACATTTAATGCAAAATTATGACATCACAATACATGTAATGCAAAATTATGACATCACAATCCATGCAATGCAACATTTAATGCTAAATTATGCAATCACAAGCCATGCAATGCAAAAATTAATGCAAAATTATGACATCACAATCCATGCAATGCAACATTTAATGCAAAATTATGACATCACAACCCATGCAATTTAAAATTTAATGCAAAATGATGACATCACAATCCACGCAATGCAATATTTAATGCAACATTATGACATCACAATCCATGCAATGCAACATTTAATGCAAAATTATGACATCACAATCCATGCAATGCAACATTTAATGCAAAATTATGACATCACAACCCATGCAATGCAACAATTAATGCATAATTATGCAATCACAATCCATGCAATGCAACATATAATGATAAAATATGACATCACAATCCATGCAATGCAACATTTAATGCAAAATTATGACATCACAATCCATGCAATGCAACATTTAATGCAACATTATGACATCACAATACATGTAATTCAACATGGTATGCGAAATTATGCAATCACAATCCATGTAATGCAACATGTAATGCAAAATTATGACATCACAATCCATGCAATGCAATATTTAATGCAACATTATGACATCACAATCCATGCAATGCAACATTTAATGCAAAATTATGACAGCACAATATATGTAATGCATCATGTAATGCAAAATTATGACATCACAATCCATGCAATGCACCATTTAATGCAAAAGTATGACATCACAATCCATGCAATGCAATATTTAATGCAAAATTATGACATCACAATCCATGCAATGCAACATTTAATGCAAAATTCTGACATCACAATATATGTAATGCAACATGTAATGCAAAATTATGACATCACAATCCATGCAATGCACAATTTAATGCAAAAATATGACATCACAATCCATGCAATGCAACATGTAATGCAAAAATATTCAATCACAATCCATGCAATGCAACATTTAATGCAACATTATGCAATCACAATCCATGCAATGCAATATTTAATGCAAAATTATGACATCACAATCCATGCAATGCAACATTTAATGCAAAATTATGACATCACAATAAATGCAATGCAAAATTCAATGCAACATTATGCAATCACAATCCATGCAATGCAACATTTAATGCAACATTATGACATCACAATACATGTAATGCAACATGTAATGCAAAATTATGCAATCACAATCCATGCAATGCAACATTTAATGCAAATTTATGCAAACACAATCCATGCAATTCAACATTTAATGCAAAATTATGACATCACAATCCATGCAATGCAACATTTAATGCAAAATTATAAGATCACAATCCATGCAATGCAACAATTAATGCAAAATTATGACATCACAATCCATGCAATGCAACATATAATGAAAAAATATGACATTACAATCCATGCAATGCAACATTTAATGCAAAATTATGACATCACAATCCATGCAATGCAACATTTAATGCAAAATTATTACATAACAATCCATGCAATGCAACATTTAATGCAACATTATGACATCACAATACATGTAATGCAACATGTAATGCAAAATTATGCAATCACAATCCATGCAATGCAACATTTAATGCAAAATTATGCAAACACAATCCATGCAATTCAACATTTAATGCAAAATTATGACATCACAATTCATGCAATGCAACATTTAATGCAAAATTATGACATCACAATCCATGCAATGCAACAATTAATGCATAATTATGCAATCACAATCCATGCAATGCAACATATAATGAAAAAATATGACATCACAACCCATGCAATGCAACATTTAATGCAAAATTATGACATCACAATCCATGCAATGCAACATTTAATGCAAAATTATTACATAACAATCCATGCAATGCAACATTTAATGCAACATTATGTCATCACAATACATGTAATGCAACATGTAATGCAAAATTATGCAATCACAATCCATGCAATGCAACATTTACTGCAAAATTATGCAAACACAATCCATGCAATTCAAACTTTAATGCAAAATTATGACATCACAATCCATGCAATGCAACATTTAATGCAAAATTATGACATCACAATAAATGCAATGCAAAATTCAATGCAACATTATGCAATCACAATCCATGCAATGCAACATTTAATGCAAAATTATGACATCACAATCCATGCAATGTAAAATTATGACATCACAATAAATGCAATGCAAAAATCAATGCAACATTATGCAATCACAATCCATGCAATGCAACATTTAATGCACAATTATGCAAACACAATCCATGCAATTCAACATTTAATGCAAAATTATGACATCTCAATACATGTAATGCAACATGTAATGCAAAATTATGACATCACAATCCATGCAATGCAACATTTATTGCAAAATTATGACAACACAATCCATGCAATGCAACATTTAATGCAACATTATGACATCACAATACATGTAATGCAACATGTAATGCAAAATTATGCAAACACAATCCATGCAATGCAACATTTAATGCAAAATTATGCAAACACAATCCATGCAATGCAACATATAATGCAACAATATGCAATCACAATCCATGCAATGCAACATTTAATGCAAAATTGTGACATCACAATCCATGCAATGCAACATTTATTGCAAAATTATGACAACACAATCCATGCAATGCAACATTTAATGCAACATTATGACATCACAATACATGTAATGCAACATGTAATGCAAAATTATGCAATCACACTCCATGCAATGCAACATTTAATGCAAAATTATGAAATCACAATCCATTCAATGCAACATTTAATGCAAAATTATGCTAACACAATCCATGCAATGCAACATTTAATGCAAAATTATGACATCACAATCCATGCAATGCAACATTTAATGCAAAATTATGACATCACAACCCATGCAATGCAACAATTAATGCATAATTATGCAATCACAATCCATGCAATGCAACATATAATGATAAAATATGACATCACAATCCATGCAATGCAACATTTAATGCAAAATTATGCAAACACAATCCATGCAATTCAACATTTAATGCAAAATTATGACATCACAATCCATGCAATGCAAAATTTAATGCAAAATGATGACATCACAATAAATGCAATGCAAAATTCAATGCAACATTATGCAATCACAATCCATGCAATGCAACATTTAATGCAAAATTATGACATCACAATACATGCAATGTAAAATCATGACATCACAATAAATGTAATGCAAAAATCAATGCAACATTATGCAATCACAATCCATGCAATGCAACATTTAATGCAAAATTATGCAAATCAATCCATGCAATTCAACATTTAATGCAAAATTATGACATCACAATACATGTAATGCAACATGTAATGCAAAATTATGACATCACAATCCATGCAATGCAACATTAAATGCAAAATTATGCAATCACAATCCATGCAATGCAACATTTAATGAAACATTTTGCAAACAAAATCCATGCAATTCAACATTTAATGCAAAATTATGACATCACAATTCATGCAATGCAACATTTAATGCAACATTATGACATCACAATACATGTAATGCAAAATTATGACATCACAATCCATGCAATGCAACATTTAATGCAAAATTATGACATCACAATCCATGCAATGCGCCAATGAATGCATAATTATGCAATCACAATCCATGCAATGCAACATATAATGAAAAAAATATGACATCACAATCCATGCAATGCAACATGTAATGCAAAATTATGCAATCACAATCCATGAAATGCAACATTTAATGCAAAATTATGACATCACAATACATGTAATGCAAAATTATGACATCACAATCCATGCAATGCAACATTTAATGCTAAATTATGCAATCACAAGCCATGCCATGCAAAAATTAATGCAAAATTATGACATCACAATCCATGCAATGCAACATTTAATGCAAAATTATGACATCACAACCCATGCAATGCAACAATTAATGCATAATTATGCAATCACAATCCATGCAATGCAACATATAATGATAAAATATGACATCACAATCCATGCAATGCAACATTTAATGCAAAATTATGACATCACAATCAATGCAATGCAACATTTAATGCAAAATTATGACATCACAACCCATGCAATGCAACAATTAATGCATAATTATGCAATCACAATCAATGCAATGCAACATATAATGATAAAATATGACATCACAATCCATGCAATGCAACATTTAATGCAAAATTATGAAATAACAATCCATGCAATGCAACATTTTATGCAAAATTATGCAATCACAACCCATGCAATTTAAAATTTAATGCAAAATGATGACATCACAATCCACGCAATGCAATATTTAATGCAAAATTATGACATCACAATCCATGCAATGTAAAATTATGACATCACAATAAATACAATGCAAAAATCAATGCAACATTATGCAATCACAATCAATGCAATGCAACATTTAATGCACAATTATGCAAACACAATCCATGCAATTCAACATTTAATGCAAAATTATGACATCTCAATACATGTAATGCAAAATTATGACATCACAATCCATGCAATGCAACATTTATTGCAAAATTATGACAACACAATCCATGCAATGCAACATTTATTGCAAAATTATGACAACACAATCCATGCAATGCAACATTTAATGCAAAATTATGACATCACAATAAATGCAATGCAAAATTCAATGCAACATTATGCAATCACAATCCATGCAATGCAACATTTAATGCAACATTATGACATCACAATACATGTAATGCAACATGTCATGCAAAATTATGCAATCACAATCCATGCAATGCAACATTTAATGCAAAATTATGCAAACACAATCCATGCAATTCAACATTTAATGCAACATTATGACATCACAATCCATGCAATGCAACATTTAATGCTAAATTATGCAATCACAAGCCATGCAATGCAAAAATTAATGCAAAATTATGACATCACAATCCATGCAATGCAACATTTAATGCAAAATTATGACATCACAACCCATGCAATTTAAAATTTAATGCAAAATGATGACATCACAATCCACGCAATGCAATATTTAATGCAACATTATGACATCACAATCCATGCAATGCAACATTTAATGCAAAATTATGACATCACAATCCATGCAATGCAACATTTAATGCAACATTATGACATCACAACCCATGCAATGCAACAATTAATGCATAATTATGCAATCACAATCCATGCAATGCAACATATAATGATAAAATATGACATCACAATCCATGCAATGCAACATTTAATGCAAAATTATGACATCACAATCCATGCAATGCAACATTTAATGCAACATTATGACATCACAATACATGTAATTCAACATGGTATGCGAAATTATGCAATCACAATCCATGTAATGCAACATGTAATGCAAAATTATGACATCACAATCCATGCAATGCAACATTTAATGCAAAATGGTGACAACACAATCCATGCAATGCAACATTTAATGCAAATTATGACATCACAATCCATGCAATGCAACATTTAATGCAAAATTATGAAATCACAATCCATGCAATGCAACATTTTATGCAAAATTATGCAATCACAACCCATGCAATTTAAAATTTAATGCAAAATGATGACATCACAATCCACGCAATGCAATATTTAATGCAACATTATGACATCACAACCCATGCAATGCAACAATTAATGCATAATTATGCAATCACAATCCATGCAATGCAACATATAATGATAAAATATGACATCACAATCCATGCAATGCAACATTTAATGCAAAATTATGACATCACAATCCATGCAATGCAACATTTAATGCAACATTATGACATCACAATACATGTAATTCAACATGGTATGCGAAATTATGCAATCACAATCCATGTAATGCAACATGTAATGCAAAATTATGACATCACAATCCATGCAATGCAACATTTAATGCAAAATGATGACAACACAATCCATGCAATGCAACATTTAATGCAAATTATGACATCACAATCCATGCAATGCAACATTTAATGCAAAATTATGAAATCACAATCCATGCAATGCAACATTTTATGCAAAATTATGCAATCACAACCCATGCAATTTAAAATTTAATGCAAAATGATGACATCACAATCCACGCAATGCAACATTTAATGCAAAATTATGACAGCACAATATATGTAATGCATCATGTAATGCAAAATTATGACATCACAATCCATGCAATGCACCATTTAATGCAAAAGTATGACATCACAATCCATGCAATGCAATATTTAATGCAAAATTATGACATCACAATCCATGCAATGCAACATTTAATGCAAAATTCTGACATCACAATATATGTAATGCAACATGTAATGCAAAATTATGACATCACAATCCATGCAATGCACAATTTAATGCAAAAATATGACATCACAATCCATGCAATGCAACATGTAATGCAAAAATATGCAATCACAATCCATGCAATGCAACATTTAATGCAACATTATGCAATCACAATCCATGCAATGCAATATTTAATGCAAAATTATGACATCACAATCCATGCAATGCAACATTTAATGCAAAATTATGACATCACAATAAATGCAATGCAAAATTCAATGCAACATTATGCAATCACAATCCATGCAATGCAACATTTAATGCAACATTATGACATCACAATACATGTAATGCAACATGTAATGCAAAATTATGCAATCACAATCCATGCAATGCAACATTTAATGCAAATTTATGCAAACACAATCCATGCAATTCAACATTTAATGCAAAATTATGACATCACAATCCATGCAATGCAACATTTAATGCAAAATTATAAGATCACAATCCATGCAATGCAACAATTAATGCAAAATTATGACATCACAATCCATGCAATGCAACATATAATGAAAAAATATGACATTACAATCCATGCAATGCAACATTTAATGCAAAATTATGACATCACAATCCATGCAATGCAACATTTAATGCAAAATTATTACATAACAATCCATGCAATGCAACATTTAATGCAACATTATGACATCACAATACATGTAATGCAACATGTAATGCAAAATTATGCAATCACAATCCATGCAATGCAACATTTAATGCAAAATTATGCAAACACAATCCATGCAATTCAACATTTAATGCAAAATTATGACATCACAATTCATGCAATGCAACATTTAATGCAAAATTATGACATCACAATCCATGCAATGCAACAATTAATGCATAATTATGCAATCACAATCCATGCAATGCAACATATAATGAAAAAATATGACATCACAACCCATGCAATGCAACATTTAATGCAAAATTATGACATCACAATCCATGCAATGCAACATTTAATGCAAAATTATTACATAACAATCCATGCAATGCAACATTTCATGCAACATTATGTCATCACAATACATGTAATGCAACATGTAATGCAAAATTATGCAATCACAATCCATGCAATGCAACATTTACTGCAAAATTATGCAAACACAATCCATGCAATTCAAACTTTAATGCAAAATTATGACATCACAATCCATGCAATGCAACATTTAATGCAAAATTATGACATCACAATAAATGCAATGCAAAATTCAATGCAACATTATGCAATCACAATCCATGCAATGCAACATTTAATGCAAAATTATGACATCACAATCCATGCAATGTAAAATTATGACATCACAATAAATGCAATGCAAAAATCAATGCAACATTATGCAATCACAATCCATGCAATGCAACATTTAATGCACAATTATGCAAACACAATCCATGCAATTCAACATTTAATGCAAAATTATGAAATCTCAATACATGTAATGCAACATGTAATGCAAAATTATGACATCACAATCCATGCAATGCAACATTTATTGCAAAATTATGACAACACAATCCATGCAATGCAACATTTAATGCAACATTATGACATCACAATCCATGTAATGCAACATGTAATGCAAAATTATGCAAACACAATCCATGCAATGCAACATTTAATGCAAAATTATGCAAACACAATCCATGCAATGCAACATATAATGCAACAATATGCAATCACAATCCATGCAATGCAACATTTAATGCAAAATTATGACATCACAATCCATGCAATGCAACATTTATTGCAAAATTATGACAACACAATCCATGCAATGCAACATTTAATGCAACATTATGACATCACAATACATGTAATGCAACATGTAATGCAAAATTATGCAATCACACTCCATGCAATGCAACATTTAATGGAAAATTATGAAATCACAATCCATTCAATGCAACATTTAATGCAAAATTATGCTAACACAATCCATGCAATGCAACATTTAATGCAAAATTATGACATCACAATCCATGCAATGCAACATTTAATGCAAAATTATGACATCACAACCCATGCAATGCAACAATTAATGCATAATTATGCAATCACAATCCATGCAATGCAACATATAATGATAAAATATGACATCACAATCCATGCAATGCAACATTTAATGCAAAATTATGCAAACACAATCCATGCAATTCAACATTTAATGCAAAATTATGACATCACAATCCATGCAATGCAACATTTAATGCAAAATTATGACATCACAATAAATGCAATGCAAAATTCAATGCAACATTATGCAATCACAATCCATGCAATGCAACATTTAATGCAAAATTATGACATCACAATACATGCAATGTAAAATTATGACATCACAATAAATGTAATGCAAAAATCAATGCAACATTATGCAATCACAATCCATGCAATGCAACATTTAATGCAAAATTATGCAAATCAATCCATGCAATTCAACATTTAATGCAAAATTATGACATCCCAATACATGTAATGCAACATGTAATGCAAAATTATGACATCACAATCCATGCAATGCAAAATTATGACATCACAATCCATGCAATGCAACATTTAATGCAAAATTATGCAAACACAATCCATGCAATTCAACATTTAATGCAAAATTATGACATCACAATCCATGCAATGCAACATTTAATGCAAAATTATGACATCACAATAAATGCAATGCAAAATTCAATGCAACATTATGCAATCACAATCCATGCAATGCAACATTTAATGCAAAATTATGACATCACAATACATGCAATGTAAAATTATGACATCACAATAAATGTAATGCAAAAATCAATGCAACATTATGCAATCACAATCCATGCAATGCAACATTTAATGAAAAATTTTGCAAACAAAATCCATGCAATTCAACATTTAATGCAAAATTATGACATCACAATTCATGCAATGCAACATTTAATGCAAAATTATGACATCACAATACATGTAATGCAAAATTATGACATCACAATCCATGCAATGCAACATTTAATGCAAAATTATGACATCACAATCCATGCAATGCGCCAATGAATGCATAATTATGCAATCACAATCCATGCAATGCAACATATAATGAAAAAAATATGACATCACAATCCATGCAATGCAACATGTAATGCAAAATTATGCAATCACAATCCATGAAATGCAACATTTAATGCAAAATTATGACATCACAATACATGTAATGCAAAATTATGACATCACAATCCATGCAATGCAACATTTAATGCTAAATTATGCAATCACAAGCCATGCCATGCAAAAATTAATGCAAAATTATGACATCACAATCCATGCAATGCAACATTTAATGCAAAATTATGACATCACAACCCATGCAATGCAACAATTAATGCATAATTATGCAATCACAATCCATGCAATGCAACATATAATGATAAAATATGACATCACAATCCATGCAATGCAACATTTAATGCAAAATTATGACATCACAATCAATGCAATGCAACATTTAATGCAAAATTATGACATCACAACCCATGCAATGCAACAATTAATGCATAATTATGCAATCACAATCAATGCAATGCAACATATAATGATAAAATATGACATCACAATCCATGCAATGCAACATTTAATGCAAAATTATGAAATAACAATCCATGCAATGCAACATTTTATGCAAAATTATGCAATCACAACCCATGCAATTTAAAATTTAATGCAAAATGATGACATCACAATCCACGCAATGCAATATTTAATGCAAAATTATGACATCACAATCCATGCAATGTAAAATTATGACATCACAATAAATGCAATGCAAAAATCAATGCAACATTATGCAATCACAATCAATGCAATGCAACATTTAATGCACAATTATGCAAACACAATCCATGCAATTCAACATTTAATGCAAAATTATGACATCTCAATACATGTAATGCAACATGTAATGCAAAATTATGACATCACAATCCATGCAATGCAACATTTATTGCAAAATTATGACAACACAATCCATGCAATGCAACATTTAATGCAACATTATGACATCACAATACATGTAATGCAACATGTAATGCAAAATTATGCAAACACAATCCATGCAATGCAACATTTAATGCAAAATTATGCAAACTCAATCCATGCAATGCAACATTTAATGCAAAATTATGCAAACTCAATCCATGCAATGCAACATTTAATGCACAATTATGACATCACAATCCATGCAATGCAACATTTATTGCAAAATTATGACAACACAATCCATGCAATGCAACATTTAATGCAAAATTATGACATCACAATAAATGCAATGCAAAATTCAATGCAACATTATGCAATCACAATCCATGCAATGCAACATTTAATGCAACATTATGACATCACAATACATGTAATGCAACATGTAATGCAAAATTATGCAATCACAATCCATGCAATGCAACATTTAATGCAAAATTATGCAAACACAATCCATGCAATTCAACATTTAATGCAACATTATGACATCACAATCCATGCAATGCAACATTTAATGCAAAATTATAAGATCACAATCCATGCAATGCAACAATTAATGCAAAATTATGACATCACAATCCATGCAATGCAACATATAATGAAAAAATAGGACATTACAATCCATGCAATGCAACATTTAATGCAAAATTATGACATCACAATCCATGCAATGCAACATTTAATGCAAAATTATTACATAACAATCCATGCAATGCAACATTTAATGCAACATTATGACATCACAATACATGTAATGCAACATGTAATGCAAAATTATGCAATCACAATCCATGCAATGCAACATTTAATGCAAAATTATGCAAACACAATCCATGCAATTCAACATTTAATGCAAAATTATGACATCACAATCCATGCAATGCAACATTTAATGCAAAATTATGACATCACAATCCATGCAATGCAACAATTAATGCATAATTATGCAATCACAATCCATGCAATGCAACATATAATGAAAAAATATGACATCACAACCCATGCAATGCAACATTTAATGCAAAATTATGACATCACAATCCATGCAATGCAACATTTAATGCAAAATTATTACATAACAATCCATGCAATGCAACATTTAATGCAACATTATGTCATCACAATACATGTAATGCAACATGTAATGCAAAATTATGCAATCACAATCCATGCAATGCAACATTTAATGCAAAATTATGCAAACACAATCCATGCAATTCAAACTTTAATGCAAAATTATGACATCACAATAAATGCAATGCAAAATTCAATGCAACATTATGCAATCACAATCCATGCAATGCAACATTTAATGCAAAATTATGACAACACAATCCATGCAATGCAACATTTAATGCAAATTATGACATCACAATCCATGCAATGCAACATTTAATGCAACATTATGAAATCACAATACATGTAATGCAACATGTAATGCAAAATTATGCAATCACAATCCATGCAATGCAACATTTAATGCAAAATTATGCAAACACAATCCTTGCAATTCAACATTTAATGCAAAATTATGACATCACAATCCATGCAATGCAACATTTAATGCAAAATTATGAAATCACAATCCATGCAATGCAACATTTTATGCAAAATTATGCAATCACAACCCATGCAATTTAAAATTTAATGCAAAATGATGACATCACAATCCACGCAATGCAATATTTAATGCAAAATTATGACAGCACAATATATGTAATGCATCATGTAATGCAAAATTATGACATCACAATCCATGCAATGCACCATTTAATGCAAAAGTATGACATCACAATCCATGCAATGCAATATTTAATGCAAAATTATGACATCACAATCCATGCAATGCAACATTTAATGCAAAATTATGACTTCACAATATATGTAATGCAACATGTAATGCAAAATTATGACATCACAATCCATGCAATGCACAATTTAATGCAAAAGTATGACATCACAATCCATGCAATGCAACATGTAATGCAAAATTATGCAATCGCAATCCATGCAATGCAACATTTAATGCAAAATTATGACATCACAATACATGTAATGCAAAATTATGACATCACAATCCATGCAATGCAACATTTAATGCAAAATTATGACATCACAATCCATGCAATGCGCCAATGAATGCATAATTATGCAATCACAATCCATGCAATGCAACATATAATGAAAAAAATATGACATCACAATCCATGCAATGCAACATGTAATGCAAAATTATGCAATCACAATCCATGAAATGCAACATTTAATGCAAAATTATGACATCACAATACATGTAATGCAAAATTATGACATCACAATCCATGCAATGCAACATTTAATGCTAAATTATGCAATCACAAGCAATGCCATGCAAAAATTAATGCAAAATTATGACATCACAATCCATGCAATGCAACATTTAATGCAAAATTATGACATCACAACCCATGCAATGCAACAATTAATGCATAATTATGCAATCACAATCCATGCAATGCAACATATAATGATAAAATATGACATCACAATCCATGCAATGCAACATTTAATGCAAAATTATGACATCACAATCAATGCAATGCAACATTTAATGCAAAATTATGACATCACAACCCATGCAATGCAACAATTAATGCATAATTATGCAATCACAATCAATGCAATGCAACATATAATGATAAAATATGACATCACAATCCATGCAATGCAACATTTAATGCAAAATTATGAAATAACAATCCATGCAATGCAACATTTTATGCAAAATTATGCAATCACAACCCATGCAATTTAAAATTTAATGCAAAATGATGACATCACAATCCACGCAATGCAATATTTAATGCAAAATTATGACATCACAATCCATGCAATGTAAAATTATGACATCACAATAAATGCAATGCAAAAATCAATGCAACATTATGCAATCACAATCAATGCAATGCAACATTTAATGCACAATTATGCAAACACAATCCATGCAATTCAACATTTAATGCAAAATTATGACATCTCAATACATGTAATGCAACATGTAATGCAAAATTATGACATCACAATCCATGCAATGCAACATTTATTGCAAAATTATGACAACACAATCCATGCAATGCAACATTTAATGCAACATTATGACATCACAATACATGTAATGCAACATGTAATGCAAAATTATGCAAACACAATCCATGCAATGCAACATTTAATGCAAAATTATGCAAACTCAATCCATGCAATGCAACATTTAATGCAAAATTATGACATCACAATCCATGCAATGCAACATTTATTGCAAAATTATGACAACACAATCCATGCAATGCAACATTTAATGCAAAATTATGACATCACAATAAATGCAATGCAAAATTCAATGCAACATTATGCAATCACAATCCATGCAATGCAACATTTAATGCAACATTATGACATCACAATACATGTAATGCAACATGTAATGCAAAATTATGCAATCACAATCCATGCAATGCAACATTTAATGCAAAATTATGCAAACACAATCCATGCAATTCAACATTTAATGCAACATTATGACATCACAATCCATGCAATGCAACATTTAATGCAAAATTATAAGATCACAATCCATGCAATGCAACAATTAATGCAAAATTATGACATCACAATCCATGCAATGCAACATATAATGAAAAAATAGGACATTACAATCCATGCAATGCAACATTTAATGCAAAATTATGACATCACAATCCATGCAATGCACCATTTAATGCAAAAGTATGACATCACAATCCATGCAATGCAATATTTAATGCAAAATTATGACATCACAATCCATGCAATGCAACATTTAATGCAAAATTATGACTTCACAATATATGTAATGCAACATGTAATGCAAAATTATGACATCACAATCCATGCAATGCACAATTTAATGCAAAAGTATGACATCACAATCCATGCAATGCAACATGTAATGCAAATATATGCAATCGCAATCCATGCAATGCAACATTTAATGCAACATTATGCAATCACAATCCATGCAATGCAATATTTAATGCAAAATTATGACATCACAATCCATGCAATGCAACATTTAATGCAAAATTATGACATCACAAAAAATGCAATGCAAAATTCATTGCAACATTATGCAATCACAATCCATGCAATGCAACATTTAATGCAACATTATGACATCACAATACATGTAATGCAACATGTAATGCAAAATTATGCAATCACAATCCATGCAATGCAACATTTAATGCAAAATTATGCAAACACAATCCATGCAATTCAACATTTAATGCAAAATTATGACATCACAATCCATGCAATGCAACATATAATGAAAAAATATGACATTACAATCCATGCAATGCAACATTTAATGCAAAATTATGACATCACAATCCATGCAATGCAACATTTAATGCAACATTATTACATAACAATCCATGCAATGCAACATTTAATGCAACATTATGACATCACAATACATGTAATGCAACATGTAATGCAAAATTATGCAAACACAATCCATGCAATGCAACATTTAATGCAAAATTATGCAAACACAATCCATGCAATGCAACATATAATGCAACAATATGCAATCACAATCCATGCAATGCAACATTTAATGCAAAAAATATGACATCACAATCCATGCAATGCAACATTTATTGCAAAATTATGACAACACAATCCATGCAATGCAACATTTAATGCAACATTATGACATCACAATACATGTAATGCAACATGTAATGCAAAATTATGCAATCACACTCCATGCAATGCAACATTTAATGCAAAATTATGAAATCACAATCCATTCAATGCAACATTTAATGCAAAATTATGCTAACACAATCCATGCAATGCAACATTTAATGCAAAATTATGACATCACAATCCATGCAATGCAACATTTAATGCAAAATTATGACATCACAACCCATGCAATGCAACAATTAATGCATAATTATGCAATCACAATCCATGCAATGCAACATATAATGATAAAATATGACATCACAATCCATGCAATGCAACATTTAATGCAAAATTATGCAAACACAATCCAAGCAATTCAACATTTAATGCAAAATTATGACATCACAATCCATGCAATGCAAAATTTAATGCAAAATTATGACATCACAATAAATGCAATGCAAAATTCAATGCAACATTATGCAATCACAATCCATGCAATGCAACATTTAATGCAAAATTATGACATCACAATACATGCAATGTAAAATTATGACATCACAATAAATGTAATGCAAAAATCAATGCAACATTATGCAATCACAATCCATGCAATGCAATATTTAATGCAAAATTATGCAAATCAATCCATGCAATTCAACATTTAATGCAAAATTATGACATCACAATACATGTAATGCAACATGTAATGCAAAATTATGACATCACAATCCATGCAATGCAACATTTAATGCAAAATTATGCAATCACAATCCATGCAATGCAACATTTAATGAAAAAATTTGCAAACAAAATCCATGAAATTCAACATTTAATGCAAAATTATGACATCACAATACATGTAATGCAAAATTATGACATCACAATCCATGCAATTCAACATTTAATGCAACATTATGACATCACAATCCATGCAATGCGAAAATCAATGCAACATTATGCAAACACAATCCATTAAATGCAACATTTAATGCAAAATTATGACATCACAATACATGTAATGCAAAATTATGACATCACAATCCATGCAATGCAACATTTAATGCTAAATTATGCAATCACAAGCCATGCCATGCAAAAATTAATGCAAAATTATGACATCACAATCCATGCAATGCAACATTTAATGCAAAATTATGACATCACAACCCATGCAATGCAACAATTAATGCATAATTATGCAATCACAATCCATGCAATGCAACATATAATGATAAAATATGACATCACAATCCATGCAATGCAACATTTAATGCAAAATTATGACATCACAATCCATGCAATGCAACATTTTATGCAAAATTATGCAATCACAACCCATGCAATTTAAAATTTAATGCAAAATGATGACATCACAATCCACGCAATGCAATATTTAATGCAAAATTATGACATCACAATCCATGCAATGCAACATTTAATGCAAAATTATGACAACACAATCCATGCAATGCAACATTTAATGCAAATTATGACTTCACAATCCATGCAATGCAACATTTAATGCAACATTATGAAATCACAATACATGTAATGCAACATGTAATGCAAAATTATGCAATCACAATCCATGCAATGCAACATTTAATGCAAAATAATGCAAACACAATCCTTGCAATTCAACATTTAATGCAAAATTATGACATCACAATCCATGCAATGCAACATTTAATGCAAAATTATGAAATCACAATCCATGCAATGCAACATTTTATGCAAAATTATGCAATCACAACCCATGCAATTTAAAATTTAATGCAAAATGATGACATCACAATCCACGCAATGCAATATTTAATGCAAAATTATGACATCACAATCCATGCAATGCAACATTTAATGCAAAATTATGACAACACAATCCATGCAATGCAACATTTAATGCAAATTATGACATCACAATCCATGCAATGCAACATATAATGAAAAAATATGACATTACAATCCATGCAATGCAACATTTAATGCAAAATTATGACATCACAATCCATGCAATGCAACATTTAATGCAAAATTATTACATAACAATCCATGCAATGCAACATTTAATGCAACATTATGACATCACAATACATGTAATGCAACATGTAATGCAAAATTATGCAAACACAATCCATGCAATGCAACATTTAATGCAAAATTATGCAAACACAATCCATGCAATGCAACATATAATGCAACAATATGCAATCACAATCCATGCAATGCAACATTTAATGCAAAAAATATGACATCACAATCCATGCAATGCAACATTTATTGCAAAATTATGACAACACAATCCATGCAATGCAACATTTAATGCAACATTATGACATCACAATACATGTAATGCAACATGTAATGCAAAATTATGCAATCACACTCCATGCAATGCAACATTTAATGCAAAATTATGAAATCACAATCCATTCAATGCAACATTTAATGCAAAATTATGCTAACACAATCCATGCAATGCAACATTTAATGCAAAATTATGACATCACAATCCATGCAATGCAACATTTAATGCAAAATTATGACATCACAACCCATGCAATGCAACAATTAATGCATAATTATGCAATCACAATCCATGCAATGCAACATATAATGATAAAATATGACATCACAATCCATGCAATGCAACATTTAATGCAAAATTATGCAAACACAATCCAAGCAATTCAACATTTAATGCAAAATTATGACATCACAATCCATGCAATGCAAAATTTAATGCAAAATTATGACATCACAATAAATGCAATGCAAAATTCAATGCAACATTATGCAATCACAATCCATGCAATGCAACATTTAATGCAAAATTATGACATCACAATACATGCAATGTAAAATTATGACATCACAATAAATGTAATGCAAAAATCAATGCAACATTATGCAATCACAATCCATGCAATGCAATATTTAATGCAAAATTATGCAAATCAATCCATGCAATTCAACATTTAATGCAAAATTATGACATCACAATACATGTAATGCAACATGTAATGCAAAATTATGACATCACAATCCATGCAATGCAACATTTAATGCAAAATTATGCAATCACAATCCATGCAATGCAACATTTAATGAAAAAATTTGCAAACAAAATCCATGAAATTCAACATTTAATGCAAAATTATGACATCACAATCCATGCAATGCAACATTTAATGCAAAATTATGCAATCACAATCCATGCAATGCAACATTTAATGAAAAATTTTGCAAACAAAATCCATGAAATTCAACATTTAATGCAAAATTATGACATCACAATACATGTAATGCAAAATTATGACATCACAATCCATGCAATTCAACATTTAATGCAACATTATGACATCACAATCCATGCAATGCGAAAATCAATGCAACATTATGCAAACACAATCCATTAAATGCAACATTTAATGCAAAATTATGACATCACAATACATGTAATGCAAAATTATGACATCACAATCCATGCAATGCAACATTTAATGCTAAATTATGCAATCACAAGCCATGCCATGCAAAAATTAATGCAAAATTATGACATCACAATCCATGCAATGCAACATTTAATGCAAAATTATGACATCACAACCCATGCAATGCAACAATTAATGCATAATTATGCAATCACAATCCATGCAATGCAACATATAATGATAAAATATGACATCACAATCCATGCAATGCAACATTTAATGCAAAATTATGACATCACAATCCATGCAATGCAACATTTTATGCAAAATTATGCAATCACAACCCATGCAATTTAAAATTTAATGCAAAATGATGACATCACAATCCACGCAATGCAATATTTAATGCAAAATTATGACATCACAATCCATGCAATGCAACATTTAATGCAAAATTATGACAACACAATCCATGCAATGCAACATTTAATGCAAATTATGACTTCACAATCCATGCAATGCAACATTTAATGCAACATTATGAAATCACAATACATGTAATGCAACATGTAATGCAAAATTATGCAATCACAATCCATGCAATGCAACATTTAATGCAAAATAATGCAAACACAATCCTTGCAATTCAACATTTAATGCAAAATTATGACATCACAATCCATGCAATGCAACATTTAATGCAAAATTATTACATAACAATCCATGCAATGCAACATTTAATGCAACATTATGACATCACAATACATGTAATGCAACATGTAATGCAAAATTATGCAAACACAATCCATGCAATGCAACATTTAATGCAAAATTATGCAAACACAATCCATGCAATGCAACATATAATGCAACAATATGCAATCACAATCCATGCAATGCAACATTTAATGCAAAAAATATGACATCACAATCCATGCAATGCAACATTTATTGCAAAATTATGACAACACAATCCATGCAATGCAACATTTAATGCAACATTATGACATCACAATACATGTAATGCAACATGTAATGCAAAATTATGCAATCACACTCCATGCAATGCAACATTTAATGCAAAATTATGAAATCACAATCCATTCAATGCAACATTTAATGCAAAATTATGCTAACACAATCCATGCAATGCAACATTTAATGCAAAATTATGACATCACAATCCATGCAATGCAACATTTAATGCAAAATTATGACATCACAACCCATGCAATGCAACAATTAATGCATAATTATGCAATCACAATCCATGCAATGCAACATATAATGATAAAATATGACATCACAATCCATGCAATGCAACATTTAATGCAAAATTATGCAAACACAATCCAAGCAATTCAACATTTAATGCAAAATTATGACATCACAATCCATGCAATGCAAAATTTAATGCAAAATTATGACATCACAATAAATGCAATGCAAAATTCAATGCAACATTATGCAATCACAATCCATGCAATGCAACATTTAATGCAAAATTATGACATCACAATACATGCAATGTAAAATTATGACATCACAATAAATGTAATGCAAAAATCAATGCAACATTATGCAATCACAATCCATGCAATGCAATATTTAATGCAAAATTATGCAAATCAATCCATGCAATTCAACATTTAATGCAAAATTATGACATCACAATACATGTAATGCAACATGTAATGCAAAATTATGACATCACAATCCATGCAATGCAACATTTAATGCAAAATTATGCAATCACAATCCATGCAATGCAACATTTAATGAAAAAATTTGCAAACAAAATCCATGAAATTCAACATTTAATGCAAAATTATGACATCACAATCCATGCAATGCAACATTTAATGCAAAATTATGCAATCACAATCCATGCAATGCAACATTTAATGAAAAATTTTGCAAACAAAATCCATGAAATTCAACATTTAATGCAAAATTATGACATCACAATACATGTAATGCAAAATTATGACATCACAATCCATGCAATTCAACATTTAATGCAACATTATGACATCACAATCCATGCAATGCGAAAATCAATGCAACATTATGCAAACACAATCCATTAAATGCAACATTTAATGCAAAATTATGACATCACAATACATGTAATGCAAAATTATGACATCACAATCCATGCAATGCAACATTTAATGCTAAATTATGCAATCACAAGCCATGCCATGCAAAAATTAATGCAAAATTATGACATCACAATCCATGCAATGCAACATTTAATGCAAAATTATGACATCACAACCCATGCAATGCAACAATTAATGCATAATTATGCAATCACAATCCATGCAATGCAACATATAATGATAAAATATGACATCACAATCCATGCAATGCAACATTTAATGCAAAATTATGACATCACAATCCATGCAATGCAACATTTTATGCAAAATTATGCAATCACAACCCATGCAATTTAAAATTTAATGCAAAATGATGACATCACAATCCACGCAATGCAATATTTAATGCAAAATTATGACATCACAATCCATGCAATGCAACATTTAATGCAAAATTATGACAACACAATCCATGCAATGCAACATTTAATGCAAATTATGACTTCACAATCCATGCAATGCAACATTTAATGCAACATTATGAAATCACAATACATGTAATGCAACATGTAATGCAAAATTATGCAATCACAATCCATGCAATGCAACATTTAATGCAAAATAATGCAAACACAATCCTTGCAATTCAACATTTAATGCAAAATTATTACATAACAATCCATGCAATGCAACATTTAATGCAACATTATGTCATCACAATACATGTAATGCAACATGTAATGCAAAATTATGCAATCACAATCCATGCAATGCAACATTTAATGCAAAATTATGCAAACACAATCCATGCAATTCAAACTTTAATGCAAAATTATGACATCACAATAAATGCAATGCAAAATTCAATGCAACATTATGCAATCACAATCCATGCAATGCAACATTTAATGCAAAATTATGACAACACAATCCATGCAATGCAACATTTAATGCAAATTATGACATCACAATCCATGCAATGCAACATTTAATGCAACATTATGAAATCACAATACATGTAATGCAACATGTAATGCAAAATTATGCAATCACAATCCATGCAATGCAACATTTAATGCAAAATTATGCAAACACAATCCTTGCAATTCAACATTTAATGCAAAATTATGACATCACAATCCATGCAATGCAACATTTAATGCAAAATTATGAAATCACAATCCATGCAATGCAACATTTTATGCAAAATTATGCAATCACAACCCATGCAATTTAAAATTTAATGCAAAATGATGACATCACAATCCACGCAATGCAATATTTAATGCAAAATTATGACAGCACAATATATGTAATGCATCATGTAATGCAAAATTATGACATCACAATCCATGCAATGCACCATTTAATGCAAAAGTATGACATCACAATCCATGCAATGCAATATTTAATGCAAAATTATGACATCACAATCCATGCAATGCAACATTTAATGCAAAATTATGACTTCACAATATATGTAATGCAACATGTAATGCAAAATTATGACATCACAATCCATGCAATGCACAATTTAATGCAAAAGTATGACATCACAATCCATGCAATGCAACATGTAATGCAAAATTATGCAATCGCAATCCATGCAATGCAACATTTAATGCAAAATTATGACATCACAATACATGTAATGCAAAATTATGACATCACAATCCATGCAATGCAACATTTAATGCAAAATTATGACATCACAATCCATGCAATGCGCCAATGAATGCATAATTATGCAATCACAATCCATGCAATGCAACATATAATGAAAAAAATATGACATCACAATCCATGCAATGCAACATGTAATGCAAAATTATGCAATCACAATCCATGAAATGCAACATTTAATGCAAAATTATGACATCACAATACATGTAATGCAAAATTATGACATCACAATCCATGCAATGCAACATTTAATGCTAAATTATGCAATCACAAGCAATGCCATGCAAAAATTAATGCAAAATTATGACATCACAATCCATGCAATGCAACATTTAATGCAAAATTATGACATCACAACCCATGCAATGCAACAATTAATGCATAATTATGCAATCACAATCCATGCAATGCAACATATAATGATAAAATATGACATCACAATCCATGCAATGCAACATTTAATGCAAAATTATGACATCACAATCAATGCAATGCAACATTTAATGCAAAATTATGACATCACAACCCATGCAATGCAACAATTAATGCATAATTATGCAATCACAATCAATGCAATGCAACATATAATGATAAAATATGACATCACAATCCATGCAATGCAACATTTAATGCAAAATTATGAAATAACAATCCATGCAATGCAACATTTTATGCAAAATTATGCAATCACAACCCATGCAATTTAAAATTTAATGCAAAATGATGACATCACAATCCACGCAATGCAATATTTAATGCAAAATTATGACATCACAATCCATGCAATGTAAAATTATGACATCACAATAAATGCAATGCAAAAATCAATGCAACATTATGCAATCACAATCAATGCAATGCAACATTTAATGCACAATTATGCAAACACAATCCATGCAATTCAACATTTAATGCAAAATTATGACATCTCAATACATGTAATGCAACATGTAATGCAAAATTATGACATCACAATCCATGCAATGCAACATTTATTGCAAAATTATGACAACACAATCCATGCAATGCAACATTTAATGCAACATTATGACATCACAATACATGTAATGCAACATGTAATGCAAAATTATGCAAACACAATCCATGCAATGCAACATTTAATGCAAAATTATGCAAACTCAATCCATGCAATGCAACATTTAATGCAAAATTATGACATCACAATCCATGCAATGCAACATTTATTGCAAAATTATGACAACACAATCAATGCAATGCAACATTTAATGCAAAATTATGACATCACAATAAATGCAATGCAAAATTCAATGCAACATTATGCAATCACAATCCATGCAATGCAACATTTAATGCAACATTATGACATCACAATACATGTAATGCAACATGTAATGCAAAATTATGCAATCACAATCCATGCAATGCAACATTTAATGCAAAATTATGCAAACACAATCCATGCAATTCAACATTTAATGCAACATTATGACATCACAATCCATGCAATGCAACATTTAATGCAAAATTATAAGATCACAATCCATGCAATGCAACAATTAATGCAAAATTATGACATCACAATCCATGCAATGCAACATATAATGAAAAAATAGGACATTACAATCCATGCAATGCAACATTTAATGCAAAATTATGACATCACAATCCATGCAATGCACCATTTAATGCAAAAGTATGACATCACAATCCATGCAATGCAATATTTAATGCAAAATTATGACATCACAATCCATGCAATGCAACATTTAATGCAAAATTATGACTTCACAATATATGTAATGCAACATGTAATGCAAAATTATGACATCACAATCCATGCAATGCACAATTTAATGCAAAAGTATGACATCACAATCCATGCAATGCAACATGTAATGCAAATATATGCAATCGCAATCCATGCAATGCAACATTTAATGCAACATTATGCAATCACAATCCATGCAATGCAATATTTAATGCAAAATTATGACATCACAATCCATGCAATGCAACATTTAATGCAAAATTATGACATCACAAAAAATGCAATGCAAAATTCATTGCAACATTATGCAATCACAATCCATGCAATGCAACATTTAATGCAACATTATGACATCACAATACATGTAATGCAACATGTAATGCAAAATTATGCAATCACAATCCATGCAATGCAACATTTAATGCAAAATTATGCAAACACAATCCATGCAATTCAACATTTAATGCAAAATTATGACATCACAATCCATGCAATGCAACATATAATGAAAAAATATGACATTACAATCCATGCAATGCAACATTTAATGCAAAATTATGACATCACAATCCATGCAATGCAACATTTAATGCAAAATTATTACATAACAATCCATGCAATGCAACATTTAATGCAACATTATGACATCACAATACATGTAATGCAACATGTAATGCATAATTATGCAATCACAATCCATGCAATGCAACATATAATGATAAAATATGACATCACAATCCATGCAATGCAACATTTAATGCAAAATTATGCAAACACAATCCAAGCAATTCAACATTTAATGCAAAATTATGACATCACAATCCATGCAATGCAAAATTTAATGCAAAATTATGACATCACAATAAATGCAATGCAAAATTCAATGCAACATTATGCAATCACAATCCATGCAATGCAACATTTAATGCAAAATTATGACATCACAATACATGCAATGTAAAATTATGACATCACAATAAATGTAATGCAAAAATCAATGCAACATTATGCAATCACAATCCATGCAATGCAATATTTAATGCAAAATTATGCAAATCAATCCATGCAATTCAACATTTAATGCAAAATTATGACATCACAATACATGTAATGCAACATGTAATGCAAAATTATGACATCACAATCCATGCAATGCAACATTTAATGCAAAATTATGCAATCACAATCCATGCAATGCAACATTTAATGAAAAAATTTGCAAACAAAATCCATGAAATTCAACATTTAATGCAAAATTATGACATCACAATACATGTAATGCAAAATTATGACATCACAATCCATGCAATTCAACATTTAATGCAACATTATGACATCACAATCCATGCAATGCGAAAATCAATGCAACATTATGCAAACACAATCCATTAAATGCAACATTTAATGCAAAATTATGACATCACAATACATGTAATGCAAAATTATGACATCACAATCCATGCAATGCAACATTTAATGCTAAATTATGCAATCACAAGCCATGCCATGCAAAAATTAATGCAAAATTATGACATCACAATCCATGCAATGCAACATTTAATGCAAAATTATGACATCACAACCCATGCAATGCAACAATTAATGCATAATTATGCAATCACAATCCATGCAATGCAACATATAATGATAAAATATGACATCACAATCCATGCAATGCAACATTTAATGCAAAATTATGACATCACAATCCATGCAATGCAACATTTTATGCAAAATTATGCAATCACAACCCATGCAATTTAAAATTTAATGCAAAATGATGACATCACAATCCACGCAATGCAATATTTAATGCAAAATTATGACATCACAATCCATGCAATGCAACATTTAATGCAAAATTATGACAACACAATCCATGCAATGCAACATTTAATGCAAATTATGACTTCACAATCCATGCAATGCAACATTTAATGCAACATTATGAAATCACAATACATGTAATGCAACATGTAATGCAAAATTATGCAATCACAATCCATGCAATGCAACATTTAATGCAAAATAATGCAAACACAATCCTTGCAATTCAACATTTAATGCAAAATTATGACATCACAATCCATGCAATGCAACATTTAATGCAAAATTATGAAATCACAATCCATGCAATGCAACATTTTATGCAAAATTATGCAATCACAACCCATGCAATTTAAAATTTAATGCAAAATGATGACATCACAATCCACGCAATGCAATATTTAATGCAAAATTATGACATCACAATCCATGCAATGCAACATTTAATGCAAAATTATGACAACACAATCCATGCAATGCAACATTTAATGCAAATTATGACATCACAATCCATGCAATGCAACATATAATGAAAAAATATGACATTACAATCCATGCAATGCAACATTTAATGCAAAATTATGACATCACAATCCATGCAATGCAACATTTAATGCAAAATTATTACATAACAATCCATGCAATGCAACATTTAATGCAACATTATGACATCACAATACATGTAATGCAACATGTAATGCAAAATTATGCAAACACAATCCATGCAATGCAACATTTAATGCAAAATTATGCAAACACAATCCATGCAATGCAACATATAATGCAACAATATGCAATCACAATCCATGCAATGCAACATTTAATGCAAAAAATATGACATCACAATCCATGCAATGCAACATTTATTGCAAAATTATGACAACACAATCCATGCAATGCAACATTTAATGCAACATTATGACATCACAATACATGTAATGCAACATGTAATGCAAAATTATGCAATCACACTCCATGCAATGCAACATTTAATGCAAAATTATGAAATCACAATCCATTCAATGCAACATTTAATGCAAAATTATGCTAACACAATCCATGCAATGCAACATTTAATGCAAAATTATGACATCACAATCCATGCAATGCAACATTTAATGCAAAATTATGACATCACAACCCATGCAATGCAACAATTAATGCATAATTATGCAATCACAATCCATGCAATGCAACATATAATGATAAAATATGACATCACAATCCATGCAATGCAACATTTAATGCAAAATTATGCAAACACAATCCAAGCAATTCAACATTTAATGCAAAATTATGACATCACAATCCATGCAATGCAAAATTTAATGCAAAATTATGACATCACAATAAATGCAATGCAAAATTCAATGCAACATTATGCAATCACAATCCATGCAATGCAACATTTAATGCAAAATTATGACATCACAATACATGCAATGTAAAATTATGACATCACAATAAATGTAATGCAAAAATCAATGCAACATTATGCAATCACAATCCATGCAATGCAATATTTAATGCAAAATTATGCAAATCAATCCATGCAATTCAACATTTAATGCAAAATTATGACATCACAATACATGTAATGCAACATGTAATGCAAAATTATGACATCACAATCCATGCAATGCAACATTTAATGCAAAATTATGCAATCACAATCCATGCAATGCAACATTTAATGAAAAAATTTGCAAACAAAATCCATGAAATTCAACATTTAATGCAAAATTATGACATCACAATCCATGCAATGCAACATTTAATGCAAAATTATGCAATCACAATCCATGCAATGCAACATTTAATGAAAAATTTTGCAAACAAAATCCATGAAATTCAACATTTAATGCAAAATTATGACATCACAATACATGTAATGCAAAATTATGACATCACAATCCATGCAATTCAACATTTAATGCAACATTATGACATCACAATCCATGCAATGCGAAAATCAATGCAACATTATGCAAACACAATCCATTAAATGCAACATTTAATGCAAAATTATGACATCACAATACATGTAATGCAAAATTATGACATCACAATCCATGCAATGCAACATTTAATGCTAAATTATGCAATCACAAGCCATGCCATGCAAAAATTAATGCAAAATTATGACATCACAATCCATGCAATGCAACATTTAATGCAAAATTATGACATCACAACCCATGCAATGCAACAATTAATGCATAATTATGCAATCACAATCCATGCAATGCAACATATAATGATAAAATATGACATCACAATCCATGCAATGCAACATTTAATGCAAAATTATGACATCACAATCCATGCAATGCAACATTTTATGCAAAATTATGCAATCACAACCCATGCAATTTAAAATTTAATGCAAAATGATGACATCACAATCCACGCAATGCAATATTTAATGCAAAATTATGACATCACAATCCATGCAATGCAACATTTAATGCAAAATTATGACAACACAATCCATGCAATGCAACATTTAATGCAAATTATGACTTCACAATCCATGCAATGCAACATTTAATGCAACATTATGAAATCACAATACATGTAATGCAACATGTAATGCAAAATTATGCAATCACAATCCATGCAATGCAACATTTAATGCAAAATAATGCAAACACAATCCTTGCAATTCAACATTTAATGCAAAATTATGACATCACAATCCATGCAATGCAACATTTAATGCAAAATTATGAAATCACAATCCATGCAATGCAACATTTTATGCAAAATTATGCAATCACAACCCATGCAATTTAAAATTTAATGCAAAATGATGACATCACAATCCACGCAATGCAATATTTAATGCAAAATTATGACATCACAATCCATGCAATGCAACATTTAATGCAAAATTATGACAACACAATCCATGCAATGCAACATTTAATGCAAATTATGACATCACAATCCATGCAATGCAACATATAATGAAAAAATATGACATTACAATCCATGCAATGCAACATTTAATGCAAAATTATGACATCACAATCCATGCAATGCAACATTTAATGCAAAATTATTACATAACAATCCATGCAATGCAACATTTAATGCAACATTATGACATCACAATACATGTAATGCAACATGTAATGCAAAATTATGCAAACACAATCCATGCAATGCAACATTTAATGCAAAATTATGCAAACACAATCCATGCAATGCAACATATAATGCAACAATATGCAATCACAATCCATGCAATGCAACATTTAATGCAAAAAATATGACATCACAATCCATGCAATGCAACATTTATTGCAAAATTATGACAACACAATCCATGCAATGCAACATTTAATGCAACATTATGACATCACAATACATGTAATGCAACATGTAATGCAAAATTATGCAATCACACTCCATGCAATGCAACATTTAATGCAAAATTATGAAATCACAATCCATTCAATGCAACATTTAATGCAAAATTATGCTAACACAATCCATGCAATGCAACATTTAATGCAAAATTATGACATCACAATCCATGCAATGCAACATTTAATGCAAAATTATGACATCACAACCCATGCAATGCAACAATTAATGCATAATTATGCAATCACAATCCATGCAATGCAACATATAATGATAAAATATGACATCACAATCCATGCAATGCAACATTTAATGCAAAATTATGCAAACACAATCCAAGCAATTCAACATTTAATGCAAAATTATGACATCACAATCCATGCAATGCAAAATTTAATGCAAAATTATGACATCACAATAAATGCAATGCAAAATTCAATGCAACATTATGCAATCACAATCCATGCAATGCAACATTTAATGCAAAATTATGACATCACAATACATGCAATGTAAAATTATGACATCACAATAAATGTAATGCAAAAATCAATGCAACATTATGCAATCACAATCCATGCAATGCAATATTTAATGCAAAATTATGCAAATCAATCCATGCAATTCAACATTTAATGCAAAATTATGACATCACAATACATGTAATGCAACATGTAATGCAAAATTATGACATCACAATCCATGCAATGCAACATTTAATGCAAAATTATGCAATCACAATCCATGCAATGCAACATTTAATGAAAAAATTTGCAAACAAAATCCATGAAATTCAACATTTAATGCAAAATTATGACATCACAATCCATGCAATGCAACATTTAATGCAAAATTATGCAATCACAATCCATGCAATGCAACATTTAATGAAAAATTTTGCAAACAAAATCCATGAAATTCAACATTTAATGCAAAATTATGACATCACAATACATGTAATGCAAAATTATGACATCACAATCCATGCAATTCAACATTTAATGCAACATTATGACATCACAATCCATGCAATGCGAAAATCAATGCAACATTATGCAAACACAATCCATTAAATGCAACATTTAATGCAAAATTATGACATCACAATACATGTAATGCAAAATTATGACATCACAATCCATGCAATGCAACATTTAATGCTAAATTATGCAATCACAAGCCATGCCATGCAAAAATTAATGCAAAATTATGACATCACAATCCATGCAATGCAACATTTAATGCAAAATTATGACATCACAACCCATGCAATGCAACAATTAATGCATAATTATGCAATCACAATCCATGCAATGCAACATATAATGATAAAATATGACATCACAATCCATGCAATGCAACATTTAATGCAAAATTATGACATCACAATCCATGCAATGCAACATTTTATGCAAAATTATGCAATCACAACCCATGCAATTTAAAATTTAATGCAAAATGATGACATCACAATCCACGCAATGCAATATTTAATGCAAAATTATGACATCACAATCCATGCAATGCAACATTTAATGCAAAATTATGACAACACAATCCATGCAATGCAACATTTAATGCAAATTATGACTTCACAATCCATGCAATGCAACATTTAATGCAACATTATGAAATCACAATACATGTAATGCAACATGTAATGCAAAATTATGCAATCACAATCCATGCAATGCAACATTTAATGCAAAATAATGCAAACACAATCCTTGCAATTCAACATTTAATGCAAAATTATGACATCACAATCCATGCAATGCAACATTTAATGCAAAATTATGAAATCACAATCCATGCAATGCAACATTTTATGCAAAATTATGCAATCACAACCCATGCAATTTAAAATTTAATGCAAAATGATGACATCACAATCCACGCAATGCAATATTTAATGCAAAATTATGACATCACAATCCATGCAATGCAACATTTAATGCAAAATTATGACAACACAATCCATGCAATGCAACATTTAATGCAAATTATGACATCACAATCCATGCAATGCAACATATAATGAAAAAATATGACATTACAATCCATGCAATGCAACATTTAATGCAAAATTATGACATCACAATCCATGCAATGCAACATTTAATGCAAAATTATTACATAACAATCCATGCAATGCAAAATTTAATGCAACATTATGACATCACAATACATGTAATGCAACATGTAATGCAAAATTATGCAAACACAATCCATGCAATGCAACATTTAATGCAAAATTATGCAAACACAATCCATGCAATGCAACATATAATGCAACAATATGCAATCACAATCCATGCAATGCAACATTTAATGCAAAATTATGACATCACAATCCATGCAATGCAACATTTATTGCAAAATTATGACAACACAATCCATGCAATGCAACATTTAATGCAACATTATGACATCACAATACATGTAATGCAACATGTAATGCAAAATTATGCAATCACACTCCATGCAATGCAACATTTAATGCAAAATGATGAAATCACAATCCATTCAATGCAACATTTAATGCAAAATTATGCTAACACAATCCATGCAATGCAACATTTAATGCAAAATTATGACATCACAATCCATGCAATGCAACATTTAATGCAAAATTATGACATCACAATACATGCAATGTAAAATTATGACATCACAATAAATGTAATGCAAAAATCAATGCAACATTATGCAATCACAATCCATGCAATGCAACATTTAATGCAAAATTATGCAAATCAATCAATGCAATTCAACATTTAATGCAAAATTATGACATCACAATACATGTAATGCAACATGTAATGCAAAATTATGACATCACAATCCATGCAATGCAACATTTAATGCAAAATTATGCAATCACAATCCATGCAATGCAACATTTAATGAAAAATTTTGCAAACAAAATCCATGCAATTCAACATTTAATGCAAAATTCTGACATCACAATTCATGCAATGCAACATTTAATGCAAAATTATGACATCACAATACATGTAATGCAAAATTATGACATCATAATCCATGCAATGCAACATTTAATGCAAAATTATGACATCACAATCCATGCAATGCGCCAATGAATGCATAATTATGCAATCACAATCCATGCAATGCAACATATAATGAAAAAAATATGACATCACAATCCATGCAATGCAACATGTAATGCAAAATTATGCAATCACAATCCATGAAATGCAACATTTAATGCAAAATTATGACATCACAATACATGTAATGCAAAATTATGACATCACAATCCATGCAATTCAACATTTAATGCAACATTATGACATCACAATCCATGCAATGCGAAAATCAATGCAACATTATGCAAACACAATCCATTAAATGCAACATTTAATGCAAAATTATGACATCACAATACATGTAATGCAAAATTATGACATCACAATCCATGCAATGCAACATTTAATGCTAAATTATGCAATCACAAGCCATGCCATGCAAAAATTAATGCAAAATTATGACATCACAATCCATGCAATGCAACATTTAATGCAAAATTATGACATCACAACCCATGCAATGCAACAATTAATGCATAATTATGCAATCACAATCCATGCAATGCAACATACAATGATAAAATATGACATCACAATCCATGCAATGCAACATTTAATGCAAAATTATGACATCACAATCCATGCAATGCAACATTTTATGCAAAATTATGCAATCACAACCCATGCAATTTAAAATTTAATGCAAAATGATGACATCACAATCCACGCAATGCAATATTTAATGCAAAATTATGACATCACAATCCATGCAATGCAACATTTAATGCAAAATTATGACAACACAATCCATGCAATGCAACATTTAATGCAAATTATGACATCACAATCCATGCAATGCAACATTTAATGCAACATTATGAAATCACAATACATGTAATGCAACATGTAATGCAAAATTATGCAATCACAATCCATGCAATGCAACATTTAATGCAAAATAATGCAAACACAATCCTTGCAATTCAACATTTAATGCAAAATTATGACATCACAATCCATGCAATGCAACATTTAATGCAAAATTATGAAATCACAATCCATACAATGCAACATTTTATGCAAAATTATGCAATCACAACCCATGCAATTTAAAATTTAATGCAAAATGATGACATCACAATCCACGCAATGCAATATTTAATGCAAAATTATGACAGCACAATATATGTAATGCATCATGTAATGCAAAATTATGACATCACAATCCATGCAATGCACCATTTAATGCAAAAGTATGACATCACAATCCATGCAATGCAATATTTAATGCAAAATTATGACATCACAATCCATGCAATGCAACATTTAATGCAAAATTATGACTTCACAATATATGTAATGCAACATGTAATGCAAAATTATGACATCACAATCCATACAATGCACAATTTAATGCAAAAGTATGACATCACAATCCATGCAATGCAACATGTAATGCAAAATTATGCAATCGCAATCCATGCAATGCAACATTTAATGCAACATTATGCAATCACAATCCATGCAATGCAATATTTAATGCAAAATTATGACATCACAATCCATGCAATGCAACATTTAATGCAAAATTATGACATCACAAAAAATGCAATGCAAAATTCATTGCAACATTATGCAATCACAATCCATGCAATGCAACATTTAATGCAACATTATGACATCACAATACATGTAATGCAAAATTATGCAATCACAATCCATGCAATGCAACATTTAATGCAAAATTATGCAAACACAATCCATGCAATTCAACATTTAATGCAAAATTATGACATCACAATCCATGCAATGCAACATTTAATGCAAAATTATAAGATCACAATCCATGCAATGCAATAATTAATGCAAAATTATGACATCACAATCCATGCAATGCAACATATAATGAAAAAATATGACATCACAACCCATGCAATGCAACATTTAATGCAACATTATGACATCACAATCCATGCAATGCAACATTTAATGCAAAATTATTACATAACAATCCATGCAATGCAACATTTAATGCAACATTATGACATCACAATACATGTAATGCAACATGTAATGCAAAATTATGCAATCACAATCCATGCAATGCAACATTTAATGCAAAATTATGCAAACACAATCCATGCAATTCAAACTTTAATGCAAAATTATGACATCACAATCCATGCAATGCAACATTTAATGCAAAATTATGACATCACAATAAATGCAATGCAAAATTCAATGCAACATTATGCAATCACAATCCATGCAATGCAACATTTAATGCAAAATTATGACATCACAATCCATGCAATGTAAAATTATGACATCACAATAAATGCAATGCAAAAATCAATGCAACATTATGCAATCACAATCCATGCAATGCAACATTTAATGCAAAATTATGCAAACACAATCCATGCTATTCAACATTTAATGCAAAATTATGACATCTCAATACATGTAATGCAACATGTAATGCAAAATTATGACATCACAATCCATGCAATGCAACATTTAATGCAAAATTATGCAAACACAATCCATGCAATTCAAACTTTAATGCAAAATTATGACATCACAATCCATGCAATGCAACATTTTATGCAAAATTATGACATCACAATAAATGCAATGCAAAATTCAATGCAACATTATGCAATCACAATCCATGCAATGCAGCATTTACTGCAAAATTATGACATCACAATCCATGCAATGTAAAATTATGACATCACAATAAATGCAATGCAAAAATCAATGCAACATTATGCAATCACAATCCATGCAATGCAACATTTAATGCACAATTATGCAAACACAATCCATGCAATTCAACATTTAATGCAAAATTATGACATCACAATCCATGCAATGCAACATTTAATGCAAAATTATGACATCACAATCCATGCAATGCAACATTTAATGCAAAATTATGACATCACAATCCATGCAATGCAACATTTAATGCAAAATTATGACATCACAATCCATGCAATGCAACATTTAATGCAAAATTATGACATCACAATCCATGCAATGCAACATTTAATGCAAAATTATGACAACACAATCCATGCTATGCAACATTTAATGCAACATTATGACATCACAATCCATGCAATGCAACATTTAATGCAAAATTATGACATCACAACCCATGCAATGCAACAATGAATGCATAATTATGCAATCACAATCCATGCAATGCAACATATAATGATAAAATATGACATCACAATCCATGCAATGCAACATTTAATGCAAAATTATGACATCACAATCCATGCAATGCAACATTTAATGCAAAATTATGACAACACAATCCATGCAATCCAAAATTTTATGCAACATTATGACATCACAATACATGTAATGCAACATGTAATGCAAAATTACGACATCACAATCCATGCAATGCAACATTTAATGCAAAATTATGCAAACAAAATCCATGCAATTCAACATTTAATTCAAAATTATGACATCACAATCCATGCAATGCAACATTTAATGCAACATTATGACATCACAATACATGTAATTCAACATGTTATGCGAAATTATGCAATCACAATCCATGTAATGCAACATGTAATGCAAAATTATGACATCACAATCCATGCAATGCAACATTTAATGCAAAATTATGACAACACAATCCATGCAATACAACATTTAATGCAAATTATGACATCACAATCCATGCAATGCAACATTTAATGCAACATTATGACATCACAATACATGTAATGCAACATGTAATGCAAAATTATGCAATCACAATCCATGCAATGCAACATTTAATGCAAAATTATGCAAAAATAATCCATGCAATTCAACATTTAATGCAAAATTATGACATCACAATCCATGCAATGCAAAAATCAATGCAACATTATGCAATCACAATCCATGAAATGCAACATTTAATGCAAAATTATGACATCACAATACATGTAATGCAAAATTATGACATCACAATACATGTAATGCAACATGTAATGCAAAATTATGACATCACAATCCATGCAATGCAACATTTATTGCAAAATTATGACAACACAATCCATGCAATGCAACATTTAATGCAACATTATGACATCACAATACATGTAATGCAACATGTAATGCAAAATTATGCAAACACAATCCATGCAATGCAACATTTAATGCAAAATTATGCAAACACAATCCATGCAATGCAACATATAATGCAACAATATGCAATCACAATCCATGCAATGCAACATTTAATGCAAAATTATGACATCACAATCCATGCAATGCAACATTTATTGCAAAATTATGACAACACAATCCATGCAATGCAACATTTTATGCAACATTATGACATCACAATACATGTAATGCAACATGTAATGCAAAATTATGAAATCACAATCCATTCAATGCAACATTTAATGCAAAATTATGCTAACACAATCCATGCAATGCAACATTTAATGCAAAATTATGACATCACAATCCATGCAATGCAACATTTAATGCAAAATTATGACATCACAACCCATGCAATGCAACAATTAATGCATAATTATGCAATCACAATCCATGCAATGCAACATATAATGATAAAATATGACATCACAATCCATGCAATGCAACATTTAATGCAAAATTATGCAAACACAATCCATGCAATTCAACATTTAATGCAAAATTATGACATCACAATCCATGCAATGCAAAATTTAATGCAAAATTATGACATCACAATAAATGCAATGCAAAATTCAATGCAACATTATGCAATCACAATCCATGCAATGCAACATTTAATGCAAAATTATAACATCACAATACATGCAATGTAAAATTATGACATCACAATAAATGTAATGCAAAAATCAATGCAACATTATGCAATCACAATCCATGCAATGCAACATTTAATGCAAAATTATGAAATCACAATCCATTCAATGCAACATTTAATGCAAAATTATGCTAACACAATCCATGCAATGCAACATTTAATGCAAAATTATGACATCACAATCCATGCAATGCAACATTTAATGCAAAATTATGACATCACAACCCATGCAATGCAACAATTAATGCATAATTATGCAATCACAATCCATGCAATGCAACATATAATGATAAAATATGACATCACAATCCATGCAATGCAACATTTAATGCAAAATTATGCAAACACAATCCATGCAATTCAACATTTAATGCAAAATTATGACATCACAATCCATGCAATGCAAAATTTAATGCAAAATTATGACATCACAATAAATGCAATGCAAAATTCAATGCAACATTATGCAATCACAATCCATGCAATGCAACATTTAATGCAAAATTATGACATCACAATACATGCAATGTAAAATTATGACATCACAATAAATGTAATGCAAAAATCAATGCAACATTATGCAATCACAATCCATGCAATGCAACATTTAATGCAAAATTATGCAAATCAATCCATGCAATTCAACATTTAATGCAAAATTATGACATCACAATACATGTAATGCAACATGTAATGCAAAATTATGACATCACAATCCATGCAATGCAACATTTAATGCAAAATTATGCAATCACAATCCATGCAATGCAACATTTAATGAAAAATTTTGCAAACAAAATCCATGCAATTCAACATTTAATGCAAAATTATGACATCACAATCCATGCAATGCAACATTTAATGCAAAATTATGACATCACAATACATGTAATGCAAAATTATGACATCACAATCCATGCAATGCAACAAAGAATGCATAATTATGCAATCACAATCCATGCAATGCAACATATAATGAAAAAAATATGACATCACAATCCATGCAATGCAACATGTAATGCAAAATTATGCAATCACAATCCATGAAATGCAACATTTAATGCAAAATTATGACATCACAATACATGTAATGCAAAATTATGACATCACAATCCATGCAATTCAACATTTAATGCAACATTATGACATCACAATCCATGCAATGCGAAAATCAATGCACAATTATGACATCACAATCCACGCAATGCAATATTTAATGCAAAATTATGACAGCACAATATATGTAATGCATCATGTAATGCAAAATTATGACATCACAATCCATGCAATGCACCATTTAATGCAAAAGTATGACATCACAATCCATGCAATGCGATATTTAATGCAAAATTATGACATCACAATCCATGCAATGCAACATTTAATGCAAAATTATGACATCACATTCCATGCAATGCAACATGTAATGCAAAATTATGACATCACAATCCATGCAATGCACAATTTAATGCAAAAGTATGACATCACAATCCATGCAATGCAACATGTAATGCAAAATTATGCAATCGCAATCCATGCAATGCAACATTTAATGCAACATTGTGCAATCACAATCCATGCAATGCAATATTTAATGCAAAATTATGACATCACAATCCATGCAATGCAACATTTAATGCAAAATTATGACATCACAAAAAATGCAATGCAAAATTCAATGCAACTTTATGCAATCACAATCCATGCAATGCAACATTTAATGCAACATTATGACATCACAATACATGTAATGCAAAATTATGCAATCACAATCCATGCAATGCAACATTTAATGCAAAATTATGCAAACACAATCCATGCAATTCAACATTTAATGCAAAATTATGACATCACAATCCATGCAATGCAACATTTAATGCAAAATTATAAGATCACAATCCATGCAATGCAATAATTAATGCAAAATTATGACATCACAATCCATGCAATGCAACATATAATGAAAAAATATGACATTACAATCCATGCAATGCAACATTTAATGCAAAATTATGACATCACAATCCATGCAATGCAACATTTAATGCAAAATTATGACATCACAACCCATGCAATGCAACAATTAATGCATAATTATGCAATCACAATCCATGCAATGCAACATATAATGATAAAATATGACATCACAATCCATGCAATGCAACATTTAATGCAAAATTATGCAAACACAATCCATGCAATTCAACATTTAATGCAAAATTATGACATCACAATCCATGCAATGCAAAATTTAATGCAAAATTATTACATCACAATAAATGCAATGCAAAATTCAATGCAACATTATGCAATCACAATCCATGCAATGCAACATTTAATGCAAAATTATAACATCACAATACATGCAATGTAAAATTATGACATCACAATAAATGTAATGCAAAAATCAATGCAACATTATGCAATCACAATCCATGCAATGCAACATTTAATGCAAAATTATGAAATCACAATCCATTCAATGCAACATTTAATGCAAAATTATGCTAACACAATCCATGCAATGCAACATTTAATGCAAAAATATGACATCACAATCCATGCAATGCAACATTTAATGCAAAATTATGACATCACAACCCATGCAATGCAACAATTAATGCATAATTATGCAATCACAATCCATGCAATGCAACATATAATTATAAAATATGACATCACAATCCATGCAATGCAACATTTAATGCAAAATTATGACATCACAATCCATGCAATGCAAAATTTAATGCAAAATTATGACATCACAATAAATGCAATGCAAAATTCAATGCAACATTATGCAATCACAATCCATGCAATGCAACATTTAATGCAAAATTATGACATCACAATACATGCAATGTAAAATTATGACATCACAATAAATGTAATGCAAAAATCAATGCAACATTATGCAATCACAATCCATGCAATGCAACATTTAATGCAAAATTATGCAAATCAATCCATGCAATTCAACATTTAATGCAAAATTATGACTTTACAATACATGTAATGCAACATGTAATGCAAAATTATGACATCACAATCCATGCAATGCAACATTTAATGCAAAATTATGCAATCACAATCCATGCAATGCAACATTTAATGAAAAATTTTGCAAACAAAATCCATGCAATTCAACATTTAATGCAAAATTATGACATCACAATTCATGCAATGCAACATTTAATGCAAAATTATGACATCACAATACATGTAATGCAAAATTATGACATCACAATCCATGCAATGCAACATTTAATGCAAAATTATGACATCACAATCCATGCAATGCGCCAATGAATGCATAATTATGCAATCACAATCCATGCAATGCAACATATAATGAAAAAAATATGACATCACAATCCATGCAATGCAACATGTAATGCAAAATTATGCAATCACAATCCATGAAATGCAACATTTAATGCAAAATTATGACATCACAATACATGTAATGCAAAAATATGACTTCACAATCCATGCAATTCAACATTTAATGCAACATTATGACATCACAATCCATGCAATGCGAAAATCAATGCAACATTATGCAAACACAATCCATTAAATGCAACATTTAATGCAAAATTATGACATCACAATACATGTAATGCAAAAGTATGACATCACAATCCATGCAATGCAACATTTAATGCTAAATTATGCAATCACAAGCCATGCCATGCAAAAATTAATGCAAAATTATGACATCACAACCCATGCAATGCAACAATTAATGCATAATTATGCAATCACAATCCATGCAATGCAACATATAATGATAAAATATGACATCACAATCCATGCAATGCAACATTTAATGCAAAATTATGACATCACAATCCATGCAATGCAACATTTAATGCAAAATTATGACATCACAACCCATGCAATGCAACAATTAATGCATAATTATGCAATCACAATCAATGCAATGCAACATATAATGATAAAATATGACATCACAATCCATGCAATGCAACATTTAATGCAAAATTATGACATCACAATCCATGCAATGCAACATTTAATGCAAAATTATGACAACACAATCCATGCAATGCAAAATTTAATGCAACATTATGACATCACAATACATGTAATGCAACATGTAATGCAAAATTAAGACATCACAATCCATGCAATGCAATATTTAATGCAAAATTATGCAAACAAAATCCATGCAATTCAACATTTAATTTAAAATTATGACATCACAAATCCATGCAATGCAACATTTAATGCAACATTATGACATCACAATACATGTAATTCAACATGTTATGCGAAATTATGCAATCACAATCCATGTAATGCAAAATTATGACATCACAATCCATGCAATGCAACATTTAATGCAAAATTATGACAACACAATCCATGCAATGCAACATTTAATGCAAATGATGACATCACAATCCATGCAATGCAACATTTAATGCAACATTATGAAATCACAATACATGTAATGCAACATGTAATGCAAAATTATGCAATCACAATCCATGCAATGCAACATTTAATGCAAAATTATGCAAACACAATCCTTGCAATTCAACATTTAATGCAAAATTATGACATCACAATCCATGCAATGCAACATTTAATGCAAAATTATGAAATCACAATCCATGCAATGCAACATTTTATGCAAAATTATGCAATCACAACCCATGCAATTTAAAATTTAATGCAAAATGATGACATCACAATCCACGCAATGCAATATTTAATGCAAAATTATGACAGCACAATATATATAATGCATCATGTAATGCAAAATTATGACATCACAATCCATGCAATGCACCATTTAATGCAAAAGTATGACATCACAATCCATGCAATGCAATATTTAATGCAAAATTATGACATCACAATCCATGCAATGCAACATTTAATGCAAAATTATGACATCACGTTCCATGCAATGCAACATGTAATGCAAAATTATGACATCACAATCCATGCAATGCACAATTTAATGCAAAAGTATGACATCACAATCCATGCAATGCAACATGTAATGCAAAATTATGCAATCGCAATCCATGCAATGCAACATTTAATGCAACATTATGCAATCACAATCCATGCAATGCAATATTTAATGCAAAATTATGACATCACAATCCATGCAATGCAACATTTAATGCAAAATTATGACATCACAAAAAAATGCAATGCAAAATTCAATGCAACATTATGCAATCACAATCCATGCAATGCCACATTTAATGCAACATTATGACATCACAATACATGTAATGCAAAATTATGCAATCACAATCCATGCAATGCAACATTTAATGCAAAATTATGCAAACACAATCCATGCAATTCAACATTTAATGCAAAATTATAACATCACAATCCATGCAATGCAACATTTAATGCAAAATTATAAGATCACAATCCATGCAATGCAATAATTAATGCAAAATTATGACATCACAATCCATGCAATGCAACATATAATGAAAAAATATGACATTACAATCCATGCAATGCAACATTTAATGCAAAATTATGACATCACAATCCATGCAATGCAACATTTAATGCAAAATTATGCAAACACAATCCTTGCAATTCAACATTTAATGCAAAATTATGACATCACAATCCATGCAATGCAACATTTAATGCAAAATTATGAAATCACAATCCATGCAATGCAACATTTTATGCAAAATTATGCAATCACAACCCATGCAATTTAAAATTTAATGCAAAATGATGACATCACAATCCACGCAATGCAATATTTAATGCAAAATTATGACAGCACAATATATGTAATGCATCATGTAATGCAAAATTATGACATCACAATCCATGCAATGCACCATTTAATGCAAAAGTATGACATCACAATCCATGCAATGCAATATTTAATGCAAAATTATGACATCACAATCCATGCAATGCAACATTTAATGCAAAATTATGACATCACATTCCATGCAATGCAACATTTAATGCAAAATTATGACATCACAATCCATGCAATGCAACATTTAATGCAAAATTATGACATCACAATCCATGCAATGCAACATTTAATGCAAAATTATGACATCACAATCCATGCAATGCAACATTTAATGCAAAATTATGACATCACAATCCATGCAATGCAACATTTAATGCAAAATTATGACATCACAATCCATGCAATGCAACATTTAATGCAAAATTATGACAACACAATCCATGCTATGCAACATTTAATGCAACATTATGACATCACAATCCATGCAATGCAACATTTAATGCAAAATTATGACATCACAACCCATGCAATGCAACAATGAATGCATAATTATGCAATCACAATCCATGCAATGCAACATATAATGATAAAATATGACATCACAATCCATGCAATGCAACATTTAATGCAAAATTATGACATCACAATCCATGCAATGCAACATTTAATGCAAAATTATGACAACACAATCCATGCAATCCAAAATTTTATGCAACATTATGACATCACAATCCATGCAATGCAACATTTAATGCAAAATTATGACAACACAATCCATGCAATACAACATTTAATGCAAATTATGACATCACAACCCATGCAATGCAACAATGAATGCATAATTATGCAATCACAATCCATGCAATGCAACATATAATGATAAAATATGACATCACAATCCATGCAATGCAACATTTAATGCAACATTATGACATCACAATACATGTAATTCAACATGTTATGCGAAATTATGCAATCACAATCCATGTAATGCAACATGTAATGCAAAATTATGACATCACAATCCATGCAATGCAACATTTAATGCAAAATTATGACAACACAATCCATGCAATACAACATTTAATGCAAATTATGACATCACAATCCATGCAATGCAACATTTAATGCAACATTATGACATCACAATACATGTAATGCAACATGTAATGCAAAATTATGCAATCACAATCCATGCAATGCAACATTTAATGCAAAATTATGCAAAAATAATCCATGCAATTCAACATTTAATGCAAAATTATGACATCACAATACATGTAATGCAACATGTAATGCAAAATTATGCAAACACAATCCATGCAATGCAACATTTAATGCAAAATTATGCAAACACAATCCATGAAATGCAACATTTAATGCAAAATTATGACATCACAATACATGTAATGCAAAATTATGACATCACAATACATGTAATGCAACATGTAATGCAAAATTATGACATCACAATCCATGCAATGCAACATTTATTGCAAAATTATGACAACACAATCCATGCAATGCAACATTTAATGCAACATTATGACATCACAATACATGTAATGCAACATGTAATGCAAAATTATGCAAACACAATCCATGCAATGCAACATTTAATGCAAAATTATGCAAACACAATCCATGCAATGCAACATATAATGCAACAATATGCAATCACAATCCATGCAATGCAACATTTAATGCAAAATTATGACATCACAATCCATGCAATGCAACATTTATTGCAAAATTATGACAACACAATCCATGCAATGCAACATTTAATGCAAAATTATGACATCACAATAAATGCAATGCAAAATGCAATGCAACATTATGCAATCACAATCCATGCAATGCAACATTTAATGCAAAATTATGACATCACAATCCATGCAATGCAACATTTAATGCAAAATTATGACATCACAACCCATGCAATGCAACAATTAATGCATAATTATGCAATCACAATCCATGCAATGCAACATATAATGATAAAATATGACATCACAATCCATGCAATGCAACATTTAATGCAAAATTATGCAAACACAATCCATGCAATTCAACATTTAATGCAAAATTATGACATCACAATCCATGCAATGCAAAATTTAATGCAAAATTATGACATCACAATAAATGCAATGCAAAATTCAATGCAACATTATGCAATCACAATCCATGCAATGCAACATTTAATGCAAAATTATAACATCACAATACATGCAATGTAAAATTATGACATCACAATAAATGTAATGCAAAAATCAATGCAACATTATGCAATCACAATCCATGCAATGCAACATTTAATGCAAAATTATGAAATCACAATCCATTCAATGCAACATTTAATGCAAAATTATGCTAACACAATCCATGCAATGCAACATTTAATGCAAAATTATGACATCACAATCCATGCAATGCAACATTTAATGCAAAATTATGACATCACAACCCATGCAATGCAACAATTAATGCATAATTATGCAATCACAATCCATGCAATGCAACATATAATGATAAAATATGACATCACAATCCATGCAATGCAACATTTAATGCAAAATTATGCAAACACAATCCATGCAATTCAACATTTAATGCAAAATTATGACATCACAATCCATGCAATGCAAAATTTAATGCAAAATTATGACATCACAATAAATGCAATGCAAAATTCAATGCAACATTATGCAATCACAATCCATGCAATGCAACATTTAATGCAAAATTATGACATCACAATACATGCAATGTAAAATTATGACATCACAATAAATGTAATGCAAAAATCAATGCAACATTATGCAATCACAATCCATGCAATGCAACATTTAATGCAAAATTATGCAAATCAATCCATGCAATTCAACATTTAATGCAAAATTATGACATCACAATACATGTAATGCAACATGTAATGCAAAATTATGACATCACAATCCATGCAATGCAACATTTAATGCAAAATTATGCAATCACAATCCATGCAATGCAACATTTAATGAAAAATTTTGCAAACAAAATCCATGCAATTCAACATTTAATGCAAAATTATGACATCACAATTCATGCAATGCAACATTTAATGCAAAATTATGACATCACAATACATGTAATGCAAAATTATGACATCACAATCCATGCAATGCAACATTTAATGCAAAATTATGACATCACAATCCATGCAATGCGCCAATGAATGCATAATTATGCAATCACAATCCATGCAATGCAACATATAATGAAAAAAATATGACATCACAATCCATGCAATGCAACATGTAATGCAAAATTATGCAATCACAATCCATGAAATGCAACATTTAATGCAAAATTATGACATCACAATACATGTAATGCAAAATTATGACATCACAATCCATGCAATTCAACATTTAATGCAACATTATGACATCACAATCCATGCAATGCGAAAATCAATGCACAATTATGACATCACAATCCACGCAATGCAATATTTAATGCAAAATTATGACAGCACAATATATGTAATGCATCATGTAATGCAAAATTATGACATCACAATCCATGCAATGCACCATTTAATGCAAAAGTATGACATCACAATCCATGCAATGCGATATTTAATGCAAAATTATGACATCACAATCCATGCAATGCAACATTTAATGCAAAATTATGACATCACATTCCATGCAATGCAACATGTAATGCAAAATTATGACATCACAATCCATGCAATGCACAATTTAATGCAAAAGTATGACATCACAATCCATGCAATGCAACATGTAATGCAAAATTATGCAATCGCAATCCATGCAATGCAACATTTAATGCAACATTGTGCAATCACAATCCATGCAATGCAATATTTAATGCAAAATTATGACATCACAATCCATGCAATGCAACATTTAATGCAAAATTATGACATCACAAAAAATGCAATGCAAAATTCAATGCAACTTTATGCAATCACAATCCATGCAATGCAACATTTAATGCAACATTATGACATCACAATACATGTAATGCAAAATTATGCAATCACAATCCATGCAATGCAACATTTAATGCAAAATTATGCAAACACAATCCATGCAATTCAACATTTAATGCAAAATTATGACATCACAATCCATGCAATGCAACATTTAATGCAAAATTATAAGATCACAATCCATGCAATGCAATAATTAATGCAAAATTATGACATCACAATCCATGCAATGCAACATATAATGAAAAAATATGACATTACAATCCATGCAATGCAACATTTAATGCAAAATTATGACATCACAATCCATGCAATGCAACATTTAATGCAAAATTATGACATCACAACCCATGCAATGCAACAATTAATGCATAATTATGCAATCACAATCCATGCAATGCAACATATAATGATAAAATATGACATCACAATCCATGCAATGCAACATTTAATGCAAAATTATGCAAACACAATCCATGCAATTCAACATTTAATGCAAAATTATGACATCACAATCCATGCAATGCAAAATTTAATGCAAAATTATTACATCACAATAAATGCAATGCAAAATTCAATGCAACATTATGCAATCACAATCCATGCAATGCAACATTTAATGCAAAATTATAACATCACAATACATGCAATGTAAAATTATGACATCACAATAAATGTAATGCAAAAATCAATGCAACATTATGCAATCACAATCCATGCAATGCAACATTTAATGCAAAATTATGAAATCACAATCCATTCAATGCAACATTTAATGCAAAATTATGCTAACACAATCCATGCAATGCAACATTTAATGCAAAAATATGACATCACAATCCATGCAATGCAACATTTAATGCAAAATTATGACATCACAACCCATGCAATGCAACAATTAATGCATAATTATGCAATCACAATCCATGCAATGCAACATATAATTATAAAATATGACATCACAATCCATGCAATGCAACATTTAATGCAAAATTATGACATCACAATCCATGCAATGCAAAATTTAATGCAAAATTATGACATCACAATAAATGCAATGCAAAATTCAATGCAACATTATGCAATCACAATCCATGCAATGCAACATTTAATGCAAAATTATGACATCACAATACATGCAATGTAAAATTATGACATCACAATAAATGTAATGCAAAAATCAATGCAACATTATGCAATCACAATCCATGCAATGCAACATTTAATGCAAAATTATGCAAATCAATCCATGCAATTCAACATTTAATGCAAAATTATGACTTTACAATACATGTAATGCAACATGTAATGCAAAATTATGACATCACAATCCATGCAATGCAACATTTAATGCAAAATTATGCAATCACAATCCATGCAATGCAACATTTAATGAAAAATTTAGCAAACAAAATCCATGCAATTCAACATTTAATGCAAAATTATGACATCACAATTCATGCAATGCAACATTTAATGCAAAATTATGACATCACAATACATGTAATGCAAAATTATGACATCACAATCCATGCAATGCAACATTTAATGCAAAATTATGACATCACAATCCATGCAATGCGCCAATGAATGCATAATTATGCAATCACAATCCATGCAATGCAACATATAATGAAAAAAATATGACATCACAATCCATGCAATGCAACATGTAATGCAAAATTATGCAATCACAATCCATGAAATGCAACATTTAATGCAAAATTATGACATCACAATACATGTAATGCAAAAATATGACATCACAATCCATGCAATTCAACATTTAATGCAACATTATGACATCACAATCCATGCAATGCGAAAATCAATGCAACATTATGCAAACACAATCCATTAAATGCAACATTTAATGCAAAATTATGACATCACAATACATGTAATGCAAAAGTATGACATCACAATCCATGCAATGCAACATTTAATGCTAAATTATGCAATCACAAGCCATGCCATGCAAAAATTAATGCAAAATTATGACATCACAACCCATGCAATGCAACAATTAATGCATAATTATGCAATCACAATCCATGCAATGCAACATATAATGATAAAATATGACATCACAATCCATGCAATGCAACATTTAATGCAAAATTATGACATCACAATCCATGCAATGCAACATTTAATGCAAAATTATGACATCACAACCCATGCAATGCAACAATTAATGCATAATTATGCAATCACAATCAATGCAATGCAACATATAATGATAAAATATGACATCACAATCCATGCAATGCAACATTTAATGCAAAATTATGACATCACAATCCATGCAATGCAACATTTAATGCAAAATTATGACAACACAATCCATGCAATGCAAAATTTAATGCAACATTATGACATCACAATACATTTAATGCAACATGTAATGCAAAATTAAGACATCACAATCCATGCAATGCAATATTTAATGCAAAATTATGCAAACAAAATCCATGCAATTCAACATTTAATTTAAAATTATGACATCACAAATCCATGCAATGCAACATTTAATGCAACATTATGACATCACAATACATGTAATTCAACATGTTATGCGAAATTATGCAATCACAATCCATGTAATGCAAAATTATGACATCACAATCCATGCAATGCAACATTTAATGCAAAATTATGACAACACAATCCATGCAATGCAACATTTAATGCAAATGATGACATCACAATCCATGCAATGCAACATTTAATGCAACATTATGAAATCACAATACATGTAATGCAACATGTAATGCAAAATTATGCAATCACAATCCATGCAATGCAACATTTAATGCAAAATTATGCAAACACAATCCTTGCAATTCAACATTTAATGCAAAATTATGACATCACAATCCATGCAATGCAACATTTAATGCAAAATTATGAAATCACAATCCATGCAATGCAACATTTTATGCAAAATTATGCAATCACAACCCATGCAATTTAAAATTTAATGCAAAATGATGACATCACAATCCACGCAATGCAATATTTAATGCAAAATTATGACAGCACAATATATGTAATGCATCATGTAATGCAAAATTATGACATCACAATCCATGCAATGCACCATTTAATGCAAAAGTATGACATCACAATCCATGCAATGCAATATTTAATGCAAAATTATGACATCACAATCCATGCAATGCAACATTTAATGCAAAATTATGACATCACGTTCCATGCAATGCAACATGTAATGCAAAATTATGACATCACAATCCATGCAATGCACAATTTAATGCAAAAGTATGACATCACAATCCATGCAATGCAACATGTAATGCAAAATTATGCAATCGCAATCCATGCAATGCAACATTTAATGCAACATTATGCAATCACAATCCATGCAATGCAATATTTAATGCAAAATTATGACATCACAATCCATGCAATGCAACATTTAATGCAAAATTATGACATCACAAAAAAATGCAATGCAAAATTCAATGCAACATTATGCAATCACAATCCATGCAATGCCACATTTAATGCAACATTATGACATCACAATACATGTAATGCAAAATTATGCAATCACAATCCATGCAATGCAACATTTAATGCAAAATTATGCAAACACAATCCATGCAATTCAACATTTAATGCAAAATTATGACATCACAATCCATGCAATGCAACATTTAATGCAAAATTATAAGATCACAATCCATGCAATGCAATAATTAATGCAAAATTATGACATCACAATCCATGCAATGCAACATATAATGAAAAAATATGACATTACAATCCATGCAATGCAACATTTAATGCAAAATTATGACATCACAATCCATGCAATGCAACATTTAATGCAAAATTATTACATAACAATCCATGCAATGCAACATTTAATGCAACATTATGAAATCACAATACATGTAATGCAACATGTAATGCAAAATTATGCAATCACAATCCATGCAATGCAACATTTAATGCAAAATTATGCAAACACAATCCTTGCAATTCAACATTTAATGCAAAATTATGACATCACAATCCATGCAATGCAACATTTAATGCAAAATTATGAAATCACAATCCATGCAATGCAACATTTTATGCAAAATTATGCAATCACAACCCATGCAATTTAAAATTTAATGCAAAATGATGACATCACAATCCACGCAATGCAATATTTAATGCAAAATTATGACAGCACAATATATGTAATGCATCATGTAATGCAAAATTATGACATCACAATCCATGCAATGCACCATTTAATGCAAAAGTATGACATCACAATCCATGCAATGCAATATTTAATGCAAAATTATGACATCACAATCCATGCAATGCAACATTTAATGCAAAATTATGACATCACATTCCATGCAATGCAACATGTAATGCAAAATTATGACATCACAATCCATGCAATGCACAATTTAATGCAAAAGTATGACATCACAATCCATGCAATGCAACATGTAATGCAAAATTATGCAATCGCAATCCATGCAATGCAACATTTAATGCAACATTATGCAATCACAATCCATGCAATGCAATATTTAATGCAAAATTATGACATCACAATCCATGCAATGCAACATTTAATGCAAAATTATGACATCACAAAAAATGCAATGCAAAATTCAATGCAACATTATGCAATCACAATCCATGCAATGCAACATTTAATGCAACATTATGACATCACAATACATGTAATGCAAAATTATGCAATCACAATCCATGCAATGCAACATTTAATGCAAAATTATGCAAACACAATCCATGCAATTCAACATTTAATGCAAAATTATGACATCACAATCCATGCAATGCAACATTTAATGCAAAATTATAAGATCACAATCCATGCAATGCAATAATTAATGCAAAATTATGACATCACAATCCATGCAATGCAACATATAATGAAAAAATATGACATTACAATCCATGCAATGCAACATTTAATGCAAAATTATGACATCACAATCCATGCAATGCAACATTTAATGCAAAATTATTACATAACAATCCATGCAATGCAACATTTAATGCAACATTATGACATCACAATACATGTAATGCAACATGTAATGCAAAATTATGCAATCACAATCCATGCAATGCAACATTTAATGCAAAATTATGCAAACACAATCCATGCAATTCAACATTTAATGCAAAATTATGACATCACAATCCATGCAATGCAACATTTAATGCAAAATTATGACATCACAATCCATGCAATGCAACAATTAATGCATAATTATGCAATCACAATCCATGCAATGCAACATATAATGAAAAAATATGACATCACAACCCATGCAATGCAACATTTAATGCAAAATTATGACATCACAATCCATGCAATACAACATTTAATGCAAAATTATTACATAACAATCCATGCAATGCAACATTTCATGCAACATTATGATATCACAATACATGTAATGCAACATGTAATGCAAAATTATGCAATCACAATTCATGCAATGCAACATTTAATGCAAAATTATGCAAACACAATCCATGCAATTCAAACTTTAATGCAAAATTATGACATCACAATCCATGCAATGCAACATTTAATGCAAAATTATGACATCACAATAAATGCAATGCAAAATTCAATGCAACATTATGCAATCACAATCCATGCAATGCAACATTTAATGCAAAATTATGACATCACAATCCATGCAATGTAAAATTATGACATCACAATAAATGCAATGCAAAAATCAATGCAACATTATGCAATCACAATCCATGCAATGCAACATTTAATGCAAAATTATGCAAACACAATCCATGCAATTCAACATTTAATGCAAAATTATGACATCTCAATACATGTAATGCAACATGTAATGCAAAATTATGACATCACAATCCATGCAATGCAACATTTCATGCAAAATTATGCAAACACAATCCATGCAATTCAAACTTTAATGCAAAATTATGACATCACAATCCATGCAATGCAACATTTAATGCAAAATTATGACATCACAATAAATGCAATGCAAAATTCAATGCAACATTATGCAATCACAATCCATGCAATGCAACATTTACTGCAAAATTATGACATCACAATCCATGCAATGTAAAATTATGACATCACAATAAATGCAATGCAAAAATCAATGCAACATTATGCAATCACAATCCATGCAATGCAACATTTAATGCACAATTATGCAAACACAATCCATGCAATTCAACATTTAATGCAAAATTATGACATCACAATCCATGCAATGCAACATTTAATGCAAAATTATGACATCACAATCCATGCAATGCAACATTTAATGCAAAATTATGACATCACAATCCATGCAATGCAACATTTAATGCACAATTATGACATCACAATCCATGCAATGCAACATTTAATGCAAAATTATGACATCACAATCCATGCAATGCAACATTTAATGCAAAATTATGACAACACAATCCATGCTATGCAACATTTAATGCAACATTATGACATCACAATCCATGCAATGCAACATTTAATGCAAAATTATGACATCACAACCCATGCAATGCAACAATTAATGCATAATTATGCAATCACAATCCATGCAATGCAACATATAATGATAAAATATGACATCACAATACATGCAATGCAACATTTAATGCAAAATTATGACATCACAATCCATGCAATGCAACACTTAATGCAAAATTATGACAACACAATCCATGCAATGCAAAATTTTATGCAACATTATGACATCACAATACATGTAATGCAACATGTAATGCAAAATTAAGACATCACAATCCATGCAATGCAACATTTAATGCAAAATTATGCAAACAAAATCCATGCAATTCAACATTTAATTCAAAATTATGACATCACAATCCATGCAATGCAACATTTAATGCAACATTATGACATCACAATACATGTAATTCAACATGTTATGCGAAATTATGCAATCACAATCCATGTAATGCAACATGTAATGCAAAATTATGACATCACAATCCATGCAATGCAACATTTAATGCAAAATTATGACAACACAATCCATGCAATGCAACATTTAATGCAAATTATGACATCACAATCCATGCAATGCAACATTTAATGCAACATTATGACATCACAATACATGTAATGCAACATGTAATGCAAAATTATGCAATCACAATCCATGCAATGCAACATTTAATGCAAAATTATGCAAAAATAATCCATGCAATTCAACATTTAATGCAAAATTATGACATCACAATCCATGCAATGCAAAAATCAATGCAACATTATGCAATCACAATCCATGAAATGCAACATTTAATGCAAAATTATGACATCACAATACATGTAATGCAAAATTATGACATCACAATCCATGCAATACAACATTTAATGCATAATTATGCAATCACAATCCATGCAATGCAACATATAATGATAAATATGACATCACAATCCATGCAATGCAACATTTAATGCAAAATTATGACATCACAATCCATGCAATGCAACATTTAATGCAAAATTATGACATCACAATCCATGCAATGCAACATTTAATGCAAAATTATGACAACACAATCCATGCTATGCAACATTTAATGCAACATTATGACATCACAATACATGTAATTCATCATGTAATGCAAAATTATGACATCACAATCCATGCAATGCAACATTTAATGCAAAATTATGCAAACAAAATCCATGCAATTCAACATTTAATTCAAAATTATGACATCACAATCCATGCAATGCAACATTTAATGCAAAATTATGACATCACAATCCATGCAATGCAACATTTAATGCAAAATTATGCAATTGCAATCCATGCAATGCAACATTTAATGTAACATTATGACATCACAATCCATGCAATGCACCATTTAATGAAAAATTATGCAATCACAATCCATGCAATTCAAAATTTAATGCAATATTATGACATCACAATCCATGCAATGCAGTATTTAATGCAAAAATATTACATCACAATCCATGCAATGCAACATTTAATGCAAAATTATGACATCACAATATATGTAATGCAACATGTAATGCAAAATTATGACATCACAATCCATGCAATGCACCATTTAATGCAATATTATGATATCACAATCCATGCAATGCAACATTTAATGCAACATTATGCAATCACAATCCATGCAATGCAACATTTAATGCAAAATTATGACATCACAATAAATGCATTGCAAAATTCAATGCAACATTATGCAATCACAATCCATGCAATGCAACATTTAATGCAAAATTATGACAACACAATCCATGCAATGCAACATTTAATGCAACATTATGACATCACAATACATGTAATGCAAAATTATGCAATCACAATCCATGCAATGCAACATTTAATGCAAAATTATGCAAACACAATGCATGCAATTCAACATTTAATGCAAAATTATGACATCACAATCCATGCAATGCCACCTTTAATGCAAAATTATGACATCACAATCCATGCAATGCAACAATTAATGCAAAATTATGCAATCACAATCCATGCAATGCAACATATAATGAAAAAATATGACATCACAATCCATGCAATGCAACATTTAATGCAAAATGATGACATCACAATCCATGCAATGCAACATTTAATGCAAAATTATTACATAACAATCCATGCAATGCAACATTTAATGCAACATTATGACATCACAATACATGTAATGCAACATGTAATGCAAAATTATGCTGTGAGGATATTGGGTTCAAAATCACTCAGTCACGGTGGTAGATGAAAAACCAACAGTGGTTTATTAACAGAATAGGTTATAACACAGTTCAGCACACTTCTGTGATCCAATTCTACACGACAATTCCCTCCTGGAGCTCCTGACAGAACATTACTTCTTAGTCAGTCTCCTGCCTCTCTCTCGCTCTCTGTCTCACGTCCCCTCTTTGCTATTATCAAACCTTTGTCTTTCCTACAATAAGGCGACACCCCCAGACAGTTTCAGAGCAAACCTAGTTTCACATGTACAGGCATGTCCCCTAGGCCACAATAGATGTTAATTAAAGTAACCTTGCTTAATCTGATTGTGTGGCCTGGAATCCATTGTGTGGGGAAGAATGAGGGGGGTGTATGGCCTGACATCTGAGACTGGCTGTATCTACACAACAGCAAACACACAGGTTATCTGCGCAGTCATATGGGGGGAAACATTATTTTACAAACTATAACACAATAACCAATACATTCATATATATACATCGAAAACATAACTGTACCCTTGTAACAATAACATCATACAATATAATACAATATTGCCTAATACATAGCCAAATACAGATCAACAATCAGTGTAGTCCATGGGTCAGACCAGGGCTAGGGAAGTAGCTGCGTGTCTTTTACCACTGTGCGACACAACGCGCCGGCTGTGTTGTCACATTTCCTCCCTCTACTTCCAAGCCCGGTGTCCTGGGTGGCTTAAGCTTGCTGAGAGTAATGGTATTCTCCTGTACCCTGGGTATTTGTAGCGAGGGATTTCCTGGGCTTGCTCGGCGCTTGGTCTGGTTCCTGCTGACGGGACAGGCCATCTGCGTTCCCGTGATCTCTGCCCTTTTTATGAGATATAGAGAAATTGTATAGTTGTAGGGCTAAGCTCCATCTCAGCAGTCGTCCATTGTCTCCGGCAGTGCGCTGTAACCAACTAAGGGGACTGTGGTCTGTTACCACTGAGAACTCGCGCCCGTACACATATGCCTGCAATTTCTTGAGTGCCCAGACTATGGCCAGGCACTCCTTTTCAATAGTGGCATAGGCTATCTCACGGTCCATAAGTTTTCGGGAGAGAAAGGCAACTGGGTGTTCACAACCATCCTCCCCTACTTGGCTCAACACAGCTCCTATTCCACAACCCGAGGCATCTGTTTGCACAATGAACCGCCGGCGGAAGTCGGGGGCTGCTAACACTGGGGATTGGGACAAAATGTCCTTCAGCTGGGAAAAAGCCTGCTCACACTCTGGGCTCCAGTCAATTTGTCGGGTGTATTTTTTTGTTGTTAGGTCAGTCAGGGGTTTGGCAATGGTGCTGTACTGGGGCACAAATTTACGGTAGTACCCTGCTGTTCCAAGGAAGGCCCGCACCTGCTTTTGGTTAGTGGGCCGAGGCCATTTCAGGATGGCCTCAATTTTAGCTGGCTCTGGACGAATATGGCCTCCGCCAACCCTATGCCCGAGGTACAACACCTCTGCCATCCCCATCTGACATTTGTCAGGTCTGATTGTTAACCCTGCCTTGCTGATCCGTGCCAACACCTGGGCCACATGCTGCAGATGCTCCTCCCATGTCTGACTAAAAATGGCTATGTCATCAAGGTATGCCTGGGCAAAGTCCTGACACCCTGTCAGTAGGTGATCTATGGTACGCTGAAAGGTGGCTGGGGCATTCTTCATCCCAAAGGGCTTGGCAGTAAATTCAAAGAGTCCAAATGGGGTGCTGAATGCAGACCTCTCCTGTGCCTCCCTGGTAAGGGGTGTCTGCCAGTATCCTTTGCTAAGATCCAGAGTGGATACATAGCGTGCCATTCCCAACCTGTCTAACAGCTCATCTACCCGGGGCATGGGGTATGCGTCTGTCACTGTCACCTCGTTCAGCCTCCTATAGTCCACGCAGAAGCGGGTACTGCCATCTTTCTTGGGCACTAGGACTACGCTGGCGGCCCAGGGACTATGGGACGGTACAATAACACCAAGCGCCAGCATTTCATCGACCTCCCTTTTGATCATATCAATCACCCTGGGTTTCACCCGATAAGCGGGTTGCCTAGTGGGCCGAGCCTCCCCGGTGTTGACATGATGGGACACTACATGAGTGCGCCCTGGCCTGCTTGTGAATTGTGGCCTCTCTACCTCCAATACCTCCCTCATCTGTAGGGCCTGGGGTTCTGTTAATTGCGAGCCTATGGGCACTGCCTCCACTCCTAGGTCCCTCTTGGTGGCTGCTAGAATATCAGGGATGGGGTCAGTCTCTGGGTCATCCATAGGTGGGCAACAGATTGCCACCGCCCCTATCTCCCTGGTGACATATTTCTTTAACCTATTTATGTGGTAGGTACCCACCCGCTTCCCTGTTTGGTCTAGGGCAATAATGTAATCTACCCGTCCCTGCCGATCCACTACAGTATAAGGCCCTGCCCAGGTCGCCTGTAACTTATGCTTTCGGGCAGGTACTAGCACCATCACTTTCTGTCCAACCTCTAGTTCCCTGTCCTGCGCTCGTTGGTTATAGTACCGGCACTGTCTTTCCTGCGCGCCCAGGGTGTGGTCATGCGCAAGCTGCATCAGCCTGTGCAGTTTCTCCTTCATTTGGACTACATATTCCAAGATGGGAACCTCAGGTTCCTGAAATGACCTGACTAGCTTCCCAGCTTTCCCTGACTAGGTCAAGTGGTCCCCTTACCCTTCGGGCATATAGTAACTCAAAAGGAGAGAATCCGGTTGAATCCTGCGGCACTTCGCGGTACGCGAATAATAGCTGTTGCAAGGACTTCTCCCAGTCTCCCCCCTCCGATTCAGCAAATGCCCGCAGCAACTGCTTTAGGGTCGAATTGAATCTCTCACAGAGACCATTAGTCTGGGGGTGATAAGGGGTGGTGCGTAAGGGATGGACCCCAAAGTTGTCCAATACTGTCTGCAGCAATTCCCCTTGAAATTGCGTACCCTGATCAGTAACTACTTCTTGGGGAAATCCTACGCGACTAAAAATATCCATAAGAGCCTGGGCGATATGTTCAGCATCTATGGATGCCAGTGCCACTGCCTCAGGGTATCTAGTCGCGTAATCAACTACAGTCAGTATGTATCTCTTTCCTGTTCGGCTCGGTTTCTTAAAAGGCCCCACAATGTCCATGGCCACTCTCTTAAATGGCTCACTTATGACAGGCATGGGTTGTAGGGGAACCCGGCGTGGGGGTCCCCCGAGGCGTTGGCAGACCTCACATGACTCTCTATACTGTTTTACCTCCTGGTTAACCCCAGACCAGAAGAAATGTCGCAGCAGCCGGGCACGGGTTTTCCGAACCCCTAAGTGGCCTGCTAAGGGAATGTCATGGGCAAGGGCCAGCAACCGGGCACGGTACTGCTGTGGAACAATCAACTGTTTTCTTAGGACCCCGGGCTCTAATGGGTCTGCTTTTGCTGGCACCCGGTACAGTCTCCCCTCCTCCCACATAATGCGATCCTCCTGAGGCCCCCAATCTGTTCGTCCCGCTGCCCTGCGGAGGCTAGTAGGGAGGGGTCGGTCCGTTGGGCTTCCCTAAAGGCTATCCTATCTACTTCCCCCAGATTCTCATCACAGTCAGGCAAGTCAGGGACAGGGTTACTTACCGCCAACGGTTCATGGTTTGTGGCTGTCACTTCCACAGGGACTCCTGGTGCTGGCATGAGAGGGTCCTCATGCACTGTCTCCAATGCCTGTGCTTGGCTTCGGGTGATAGCTCCCACAAAGTAACTAGCCAATCCAGCACTCAGATCGTTGCCCAGAATGACGTGAGTGGGTAATCCATCCAAAAGTCCCACATTTACCTCTCCAGAGTCCAGGCCCCAGTCCAGGTGTACCCTTGCCATAGGTATTACAGTGATCTGCCCTCCTGCCATGGAAATTTTAACTTTCCTTTTCTTCAGTATCTGGCAGGGGGGAATTAATTCTGGCCGTATAAGGGTGATAGAAGCTCCAGAGTCTCTCAACCCTTGCAGCTCCTTCCCATTAACTTTTACAGGTTGTAGGTGGGTCTTCATATTATCCGGGGTGGATTTCCCAATAGCTGCTACCACCTCTACTTGGTATGCTACTTCCTCCGCCTCTGGCGCATCAGGAAAGTAGTCCACCTCGCCCGTTCCAAATGATTCGTGGCACACAGCCACCCGCGACATGGCAGATTGGGTACCTGGGAATGGCCGTCTTACCCATGTACAGTCACGAAGTAAATGCCCCACCTGGTTACAGTTGTAGCAGCGTCGGCTTGCATGTGACGCTGGTCCCCGAGACCTTGAATTTCTGGCTAGGGAAGCTGGGGTATGTATTGGGGCCGGCCGGTGGGGGAGCAATGGTAGATCACGATCCTGCTGGGGCCGTCGGAGGGTTGTCCTCTCCTCTGTATTGGCACCTCTCCACCGAGGCCTGTTAGCTGTGAACTCATCTGCTAGGTGTGCTGCTTTTTCCGGAGTGGTAGGGTTCCGGTCTGCCACCCACTCCCTGATCTCTGGAGGCATCTTGTTTAGCAGCTGCTCCAAAATAAAAGCATTTTTAATGTCTGCTACAGTAAGGGCCTTCTTCACAGCCAGCCACTTATCACAGTTCCTCCGCAGCAAGTTATTGAACTCTATAAATGAGACATCTCCTTTCCGCGCCATAGACCGGAACTTTATGCGATACGATTCAGCAGTCACCGCATATCTGGCAAGCAGCACACTCCGTACCTCCTCATATACCAGGATCTGCTCTGGACTCAGGGCACGGAATGCCTCCAGTGCCCGCCCTCTCAGACTGGGTACCAAATATCGAGGCCACTCTGTTGCCTCAATTCCACGCATTATCATAACAGATTCAAATATCTGCAAATGAGTATCAATATCCGAACTGACCTCATCAAAAGGTGGGACCTCATTATACCTCAGCCGGGAGGTCTGCCTTACCGCCACTGCCGGGGCGGTTATACCGGTCTGCGCCCCCAATGCGGCTCCCAGTACTGGTGCTCCTTGCCCTAGTGCTGCCAGCAACTCCCGCAACTGATCTGTACTTCCAACGACCAGTGCAGGGCCTGTTGTAGCGGTTCCAGTGGTTCCTTGACCCTCAGCCTGCTCTGGGATGCAGTCCTCATCATCCTCCTGCCCAGGGTGTTCTTGGTCCCATTCAGCTAGCTTTGCCATTAAGACTGCTCTGGTGTCCGATGCATTAAACTCAATCCGTCTTGTTCGACAGAGGTCCTGTAGTTGATCCTTCTTGCTGTATCGGTAGCATAGCGGGGCAGAATCCATTGCCTGCTGTGGTTTATACCTTTCTGCTGGTGTCTTGAGTGATCCCACTGCTGCCGCCAAATGTGAGGATATTGGGTTCAAAATCACTCAGTCACGGTGGTAGATGAAAAACCAACAGTGGTTTATTAACAGAATAGGTTATAACACAGTTCAGCACACTTCTGTGATCCAATTCTACACGACAATTCCCTCCTGGAGCTCCTGACAGAACATTACTTCTTAGTCAGTCTCCTGCCTCTCTCTCACTCTCTGTCTCACGTCCCCTCTTTGCTATTATCAAACCTTTGTCTTTCCTACAATAAGGCGACACCCCCAGACAGTTTCAGAGCAAACCTAGTTTCACATGTACAGGCATGTCCCCTAGGCCACAATAGATGTTAATTAAAGTAACCTTGCTTAATCTGATTGTGTGGCCTGGAATCCATTGTGTGGGGAAGAATGAGGGGGGTGTATGGCCTGACATCTGAGACTGGCTGTATCTACACAACAGCAAACACACAGGTTATCTGCGCAGTCATATGGGGGGAAACATTATTTTACAAACTATAACACAATAACAAATACATTCATATATATACATCGAAAACATAACTGTACCCTTGTAACAATAACATCATACAATATAATACAATATTGCCTAATACATAGAAAATACAGATCAACAATCAGTGTAGTCCATGGGTCAGACCAGGGCTAGGGAAGTAGCTGCGTGTCTTTTACCACTGTGCGACACAACGCGCCGGCTGTGTTGTCACATATGCAATCACAATCCATGCAATGCAACATTTAATGCAAAATTATGCAAACACAATCCATGCAATTCAACATTTAATGCAAAATTATGACATCACAATCCATGCAATGCAACATTTAATGCAAAATTATGACATCACAATAAATGCAATGCAAAATTCAATGCAACATTATGCAATCACAATCCATGCAATGCAACATTTAATGCAAAATTATGACATCACAATACATGCAATGTAAAATTATGACATCACAATAAATGTAATGCAAAAATCAATGCAACATTATGCAATCACAATCCATGCAATGCAACATTTAATGCAAAATTATGCAAATCAATCCATGCAATTCAACATGTAATGCAAAATTATGACATCACAATACATGTAATGCAACATGTAATGCAAAATTATGACATCACAATCCATGTAATGCAACATTTAATGCAAAATTATGACAACACAATCCATGCAATGCAACATTTAATGCAACATTATGACATCACAATACATGTAATGCAACATTTAATGCAAAATTATGCAATCACAATCCATGCAATGCAACATTTAATGCAAAATTATGCAAACAAAATCCATGCAATTCAACATTTAATGCAAAATTATAACATCACAATCCATGCAATGCAACATTTAATGCAAAATTATGACATCACAATACATGTAATGCAAAATTATGACATCA